>NC_142044.1:60274749-60354749 GCF_982192425.1 Myodes glareolus | reverse complement strand
GATTGAAATACTGGTTAGGACTCAACTTACCAATTGGTAAGTTATTAAATATTGGTAATTATTGTTTTCTTACTACCCAATAAAGTAGGAGTTCATAAGAGAAGTCAGTAATGAGAATACCAAGATTTTGTTTGGTTTTATTGCCACTTTGTATCTAACGTATAGATTGCTGTTGGGAGACAACTTTCTGTGATTCTTTTATGACCTTACCCTCTCAAGGTCTCATGGAGCTGGCCTTGAACTCATTATATAGGCCAAAGAGGACCTTGAATCTCCAGCCTTCCTGACTCCGCTTCCTGAGTGTTGTGATTCCTCCATGTGTCCCCTTTCCTGGACTGTCTTGTACAGCAGATCAATCCAAGATTTCACGTGCGCCAGGCAAGCACTCCACCAACTGAGCCATATTCCCAGCCCATTACTTTTAATTTAATGAACAGTAATTGCTTGATTCATTTCTGTGCCAATCAAACAATGAAAGGAACACAACATTTTAAAATACAGAATGGGTGACTATCTGATATATGCATCACCATAGCAGAAAATAAGAAAACATACTTAGGAGTTGATAGCGAATTGTGAACACTGTAGTTTTAGCTTAATATTTTAAAAGGGAAGGTTTTGTTTGTAATTTTCCATTTCCAAGCATCATCTCATCCCACCAAAACCAAACAAATTGAAGTTGTCATATATACAGGGCCATATCAGAGACAGAAAGCAAATATGCTATTTAAATATTTCTTCACTGCTTGGTTTAGCCAGGTCTCAGTATTAGAGTCCTTCTTTGCCTCCAACACGAGTCACAGCAGAAAAGGGTAAAACATTGGCTCTATTGAGCTCCAGCAAAATCCTGACTACGTATACTAGTAGTTAAAGAACCAAAAGAGCCGATGCTTTAAAACCAGTTACAGGAAGGTGCTCCCAGGGGAGACGCCATTGGCTCAGTTATTTCTAGCTTCCCATTAACCATGTTGAACTCTGGAGATTCAGCAGCCTGCAAGTGTCCCAGCTGGTTGCAAGAACTAAATGGCCATTTCAAGCTTCCTGTGCTGGGCCCCAAACACATGATTCTGTCTGCAGCTGAAATAGCTCACCAAATTTATTTTCTTTTTAAAAGCAATGAATTCAATTTCCTGAGAAGTCTAGGATAAGTTGCTTTGAAATAGGGGGAGTTTTATGACTAAAAAAAGGAAAGCAGCAATTTGATTTTTATACATAACATCCCATGGACCATGCCAACTCACAATAGTTTAAAGAAAAGGTCATTCTGGATCTACTCATTCAACTATCTATCTATTCACCCATACATCCTCTATCTATCTATCTATCTATCTATCTATCTATCTATCTATCATGTATAGTACATGCAGATATGTATGTACTTACTGATGTCCTCGCTTGCACATTCTAAGGTCAGTGAGCAGGACATTTGGTGTCTTCTTCTGTTGTTCTTCACTTTACTGGCTGTTTCCGTGAAGTGGAGGTCCACTGTTCTGGCTAGCCTGAGCTCTCTGAATCCACCTGTCTCAGCCCTCTGATGCTGGGGTGATGGGCACTCATGCCCATATCTGGCTTTCTACATGGGAGCAAGGGATCCAAACTCAGGTCATGACACTTGCAAAGCAGGTGTGTCACCCGCAGAATCATTTTCCTATCCCGGTTTCTACTCTTAAGAGACTTGCCTTTACTTTTTTGCTTGAGAAATCTAAATGGACATTTAATTATTCCCTACAAGAATTTTGATAAGTTATTAAGAGTGAACTATGTTATTTTAGTAAGTTTTACTAAAAAAAATTGTATTATGAAGTCAAATTCTGGGTAAGTCAAGAGACTACCAAACGCTGTTTTGGTTCTCGAAAAAAATGATTTTATTATTTCATGAAGTTGACTATTGTTCATCAAGAACTGTATTGCATGCTGGGGCTATTCCTCTGTGAAGGGTGCTTGCCTAGATGCACAAAGTCCTCAGCTGATCCTCAACAAACTGTGTGTGATCCTCATACCTGCTACTCTACTGCTGGGGAGTGGAGGTAGAAGGACCATAAGTTCAAGGTCACAGTAGTTGCATTGAGAGTTCAAGGCCAGCTTGGTGTACAAGAGACCTTGTGACAGGGAAGGGGAGGGGGAATAGAGACTGTAGCTTTGAACATTGAAAACATTACTTTTGGAACTGAAGAGATGCCTTGGAGGTTAAGAGGGCTTGCTATGGATTTGTGAGAAACTGCATTCTGTTGCCAGCACCCACATAACAAGCTGGCCATCTGGTACATATCTGTAACCCCAACTTTGATAGAAACAGAGGCAGGAGGAATCTAAGAAAACAGGAACCCCAAGTTCAGGGAGAAACCCTACCTTAGAAGACTAGGTAGAGAATGACAGAGAGACACGTGATACCCTCTTCTGGCTTTGTGCTTGCACAGATGTGCATAGATGTAAACATGTATGTGCATATACTACACACACACACACACCATACATGCACACACACAATTTTAAAAACAGAAGCATCAGTTTTGTTTTCCTGCCTGATTTTCCTGTGCTGATAGAAGCCCCTTTGGGTGGCGGTTGTGCTATACACACAACCTGATGCCTCTGCCTAGAGACTAGGAGACATTCACTCACTTGTGGTTCCTGGGGTGTATCTCTGGAGCAGTGAAAAATGAACTTTATTATTTCTTTTTCGGTAATAAAGATTCAGCTCGTCTGGACAAACAGGAGATAGGAGTTAAAAATAGCTCCTAGACAGTGCTGAGTGCCCAGTGGGAGATTCAATATTGATTGATGGTAGACACGCGGTTGCTGGAACCCGGGTAGTAAAAGAAACCTTTCAGCAAAATACTTAAAATATAAAATAAAAACTAGATGGTGGAGATTCCTTTCATGATTTTCCTCAACAAAACAACGCATAATCCCACTGCAAAGTGTGTTTCTAAGGTCTGTAACTCATTATTGTTATTACTTAGAGCTGGAGATGTCAAAAAGCAAGAAGGCCTTATGTTGTTCAGCTGGGTAAAGAGAGAATCCACGCTTCCATTTAACCGATGCAGCTCCTAAGAGCTTAGAGGAATTGGACAGAGCAGCAGCAGTGGGAATCTGGGAGTGTTGTCTGAGGTTCATCACAAATGCACATTTAGCAACAAGCTTTGTGGTACAAGGTCTGCCCTGTAGGCACCAGGGATTTCCAATGAGCAGAGATGAACAGGGATTTCCAATGAGCAGAGATGAACAGGTGGCAGCGGTGTTTTAGGAAGATGTGTTTGGGTTTTAGGGACTCAGAATCCTTAATTCCCACACCAGATTTATGCACGGAATGCAATTGGGCTACTATGAATCAAAAACACTGATATCTTTCCCCTCTTGCTGGGAACTGAACCTGGTCCTCAGGCATAACAACAAGTACTCTTAACCACTGAAGTGATGTGGGATGCCCTTCTGTATGCTGTGAATATGTTTTATCACCATTGGTTAATAAAGAAGCTCCTTTGGCCTATGGCAGAACTTAAAAAAGCTAGACAAGAAATCAAAAAAAAAGTACAGGGAGAAAGAAAATAGAGTCAGGTAGATGCCAGCAGCTTCCAGGGTAGTAAGACATGTGGAAAATGAGGTAAAGTCATGGCCATGTGGCAATACATATATTAATAGAAAAGAGTTAATTTATATGTAGAGCTAGTCAGTAAGAAGCCTGAGCCATCGGCTGAAAAAAATGTAATTAATATTAAGCCTCAGAGTGGTTATTTGGGAACTGACGGACAAGAGAGAAACCTCCAGTTACACTGAACCATCTCTCCAGCCCCTGGAAACCTAATTCAAATTGAAGTCATGCCTTGAGGACTAATGACCAGTGGTTAGACCCTAAGAGTTACTGTGGTTTCATTGCAGGAGAGCGAGTTCAGTCTTGCTCCATCTCACTCTCCTCCTTGTCCTCTTCTCCTTATGGTCCTCCCTTCCTCTCTCTGCTCTTTTGCCAAGGGTCAGTACAACAAGGACTCATTGCTAGATACCCATCATTTGATCTGGAATGTTGTAGGCTCCAGAACAATGAGCTAATACTTGCCTGTTCATCATAAACAGCATGGCCTGTGATATTCTCTTACAACACACAGGATGCAACAAGACAAGTGCATGGCTCTTGTTGATGCTTACATGGCAGATGAAGGTCAGGGATGGAGGTAACTTGCCCCATAAACTGCTTCAATAATAAAGTGGTGAGACTGGGATTTAAACATAAGAAGTCTGGTCTGCTGGTGAGGACTTCACATTCTTGACGAAGGTACTTACTGTATCACCTCTGAAAGGGAAAGTTGAACCAGATCACCCTGTAAGTACACTATTGGGGAAACTATACAGGGTAGCTTCATTCTCATTTTAACTGCAATTTGTTAGCTGTGCACTAAAAGGAAAAGGCATCAGTTGTCATCAGACTACTGTGAGAACCATCACTTTCCACGTCTACAATTTTAAATCATTCCCCATCAGCTCTAAGTATTAGGCTTTAGCCACAGCAGGGGTTAATGCATATTTACTTCTATGGAGGCCTTATGAACATCAGAACATCTGAGCAAAGGGTCTTTTCTGTTTCAAAAGAACAGATTAGGAACCTGAAGAATGGATTTAAGGTGACCCACAGATCCACATGGCACTTGAAAACACAGACTAGAATACTGTAGACTCCATCTGTAATTCAATTTACTAGGCAAATCTAACAAAGTCAAATGTATTATGAGGAGCCCACCGGAAATGACCACTTGGATATAGTACATAGCCAGTTGAAAATCTTTATTCCCCCAGCTGAGACTACACTCAGGTATTTGAGACCAAAGTATAGCACGTAGTGTCCAGAGCATGGGGTTTTTGAAGGTCAAAACCATATCCTGGCATCTCTCTCAGCAGCTGTGAGGTGGGGGAGAGGAGTGGGAGGTAGGTGTGGTACTTTGTGCAAGCAAGCAGTTTACAGAAGCCGAGATAAGCTAGCTGGAGCTTCTGAACTTCTGGCTCCTAGAGTAGAGTTGTAGAATTTTCCATAGAGCTTTTTATAAAGGAGATCAAGTCTAAAATGGCCCCAGCAAGAATACAAGATGGCGGGAGGGACCTCTTCAGCATTCTACCCTGCCACACAGGCTTCAAGGGCTTTGTATAGTAGAGTTATGCAAATGCTAATTTTTTTCCTCCTCCTCCTCCCCCTTCTTCTTTTGCTTCTCCATAAACCAAGTGTTCGAAAATGAAAACCTTACAGTAAAATAGTCACCATGAGTAGCTGCCTGCTTGTTGTCTACTTGAGTCGCTTAGAGAGCACCATGCTCTCTAAGAGGGATATTTAAGTTGACAATTGAGTCATTTAGTTAGTTAGTTGTGAGACAGGGTCTCCTGCAACCCTGGCTGATCTCAAATTGCTTCTGTAGTTAGCAATAACCTCCTGCCTGAACCTCCCAAGTGCTGTGATGACAGACATTTTAAGCCTCAATTTCCATCTCTGTTGTATACATACATGTGCGGATGCTGCTACAACAGACAAAGTTGCAGGTTTGTATGTGTGTGTGTGTGCGCGTGTGTGAAAGCCACAGACCAAGACAGTCCCCTAACACAGAAAATGTAAAATCTGGGCATCCAAGCCAGTGGTTCCCAGGAGGCCTCATTACTGTCTGTGGCAGCCTGGTTGGAAGGACGTGAACGAGACACCTGAGCAATCTTTGTCCTTAACATTTTTCTGGCCCTGTTCCCTCCCCTTATCTCCATTTTTAGCAACTACAGCCACAGATCCAGCCATCATTAATACTTTATTACCACAAATGGTGCTCTGTGACTGTCTTCCTGTAACCTTTATTTCCCTTTGTTCACAGAGATGTGTGGAAAGCTGAGCCACTCCCTAGCCTAATGGGGAAAAAAGAAGAAAAAAAAAACCCTCCCAGGATGATGCCCTGGAAAATGAAATAGAGAAGATCCCCTCTGTGTGCTGCTGTTTACCTCTGAGACCAGGTTGCTCCTTTTAAAGCTGGTGGCCGGTGTTCTCTGGGCTTAGTAAACACTCTCTGAGTGTGGCTGAAGACGATTCCTGTAACCGCGTTTTAAGACGAGGAGATCCTGGTGGGTTCAAACAAAATGAACTGACTGAGGCAATCGAGCCAAGTTTTCTCCACAAGTGAGAGAACGTGGGAAATCGGAGAAGGTTCATTTATACCACATTTTTGGAAGAGACCCTCGGAAATTATTCTTTCTCCCCAATAGAAAAAGTCTGAGAGGTAGATTATTCTAGCTCACTGTGACCCCGACCTGTCTGGTCCCTTCTCTGTGCCCCATTTCACTTTTCTACTGGTATCCCAGGACCTTGGATTCTTCATGTGGGAAGCTAGCTCTACACAGGTGCTGAGAGGCATTGGGACCAAGTCTAGCATTCTTTAAGCCATGAACCTTCTGACAATTCTTGACATTTTTTTTTTCCAAGACAGGGTTTCTCTGTGTAGCCCTGGCTGTCCTGGAACTTGCTCTGTAGACCAGGCTGGCCTTGAACTCAGAGATCCACCTGCCTCTGCCTCCTGAGTGCTGGGGTAAAAGGTGTGCACCATCATGTCTGGAGACTTTTTTTTTTTTAAATGATAGGTACTTTCTGGAAGTCTGGCTGACTGTCCTGGAAGTCAAGATCCTCTGCCTCAGCCACAACCCTCAATGCACCAGAACTACCAATCACACTCAACTAAGACACCATCTCTTGAAAGCCCTTCCCCCAAGAGGACTCCCCACCCCACCCCTCCCACCTCTCCCACCCCCTGTCATTCATTTTCAGGATATGTCTTTGTCTTTTCCCTTTCTTTCAGTTCTCTCACCGGCCATGTATTCAGTCATCTCCCTGCCCCCACCTGAGAAAACCTCACCCAGGTTCCTTGGCAAGCTTGTTCCTGATCCTGCTGAGAAGAGGGTCCCATTGCCTTCCACAGCCATAGAGCAAATGTCTGTCATTTGGGGATGCCATTGGCTGCCTCTGAGAACACACGTTTATAGCTCACTAATCTAATGGATAAAAATCACACTCTGTTGTCTTCAGTTCTCCATTCTTGATGTGCAATGTACCCGAGCACTGTCTTGGACTTGCCCGTGACTTATCTGCATTTTCTTCTGTGCAGCACCTTCTTGAATTTTGTATTAGATTGTTAGGATTCCCTCCCATTTTCTAGAAAATTATCTTTTTCTATGCCAGAAACCAATCTTTTATCTATTATTAATATACTCATGTATCTTCTCTGCCAGTCTTCCACTTAAAATAATCTCCCTTTTTCTTTTCTATTTGACATATGAATGCTTTAATTTTTAATTAGTCAACTTTGTGAGTCTTTCTCATGACTTTTAAACATCTCACTAAGGACCTGCCTATCCAAGGCCATTTACGTATTTTCATTTGTGTGTTTAAATACAGTTAAGAGATCTTACCTTTACATCTTTAACTTAATTTGAATTTATTTTATAGCAAGTATCAAATAAAGAATTTCTTTTTAAAATTATCTATTTTATCTATATGTGCATGTATGTGTACCTGAGTAAGTTCATGTGTGTGCAGAAACCTGCAGAGGCCAGAAGGGGGAGTTGGATCCCCTGGAACTGGAGTTGGTGAGCCACCAAGTGGTTGGTAGGAACTGAACCTGGGTCCTCTGCAAGAGCAGTAAGAATATTTAACTACAGAGTCATTATCTTACTTCTTTCTACCAGGGGGTACTCACATAACTTAGCACTCCTTATTAAATAGCCCACTCACCCATTTGAAATGCCACACATAACATCAACCACTTATCTAGTCCTGTTCTAATGATGTTTTGTTTATGCTACCGAACCTTATATTGCAGTTAGATATTGGAAATTAAAGACTTGAGAGTTAGTTTTTATTTCCAAAATTATTTCCATTATTACTCTGTCTATATATTTCCATGTGCATTTCAATTCAATTTGCCATATTACATAAAAAATTAATTTGGGTGATTTCATTAGGATTGGGTTTGAATTTACAGATTAGTTTCTGGAGGATCAAATGTTTCTAAACATTAAGTCTTCTTTCATGATATGAAATGCCCTTCAGCTGTATTTTGTAGTTTTCACTAAAGGAGTTTGTACAATTTGATAACTTCACTTGAGATATTTTATAGTTTGTTTCTGTGGATGGAATAATTTTCAATTACTTTTTGTAGGCATTGGTAATGAGAATGCCTATGAAATCTTCTAATTTAAATTTTTGGTATGTTAGCACATATGTATGTATGTGTTTGGATGTGTGTGTATGTTATATGTGTGAGTGGTGTATGTAAGCCTTTTGAAAGCACACAAAGAAGGACATTGGGTGTCCTGATGTGTCACTATCTGCCTGTTTTCTGAAGACAGGACGTCCCACTGAATCTGGATCTAGGCTGTCAGACAGCAAACCACAGACATCCCCTGTCTCTACCTCTCAAAGCAGTGGGCTTATGAAATCACGCCTGGCTTCTGTATGTGGGTCTGGGAACTTGAACTTAGGCCTTGCACATCAAAGCCTTTTAATCAATGAGCCATCTCTCCAGACCTCGTCTTTTTATTACAAATGATCCATGTCAAGAACTCCTACTCTTTCCAATGCTGAGACTAAGTCTTGAGTAAACAGAAATGCACGTGGTATTTGCCAGGGTGTGTGGTCTACCTTCTCCTGGGCGTGTTTCCCCGTTTTCACCCTCGCTGCTTCACACCCAGCTTCTGCTGCTCTTGTCATAGTTCCGGCAAAGTTCTATATTTAAATAAAACAAGGCCAAATACACATTAATCTCAAGTGCTCTAGCCTTAACCATAGATATGCTTTTGAAAGAGCCAATAAATATGCATTAGGATGTTCTGTGCAGGACACAGCTACTCTGAAGTATATAAGATGCATAAAACATTTTCGCTGTTCTCAGTAGCTGCTGAGAGCTGTGTGTTTGCAAAGGCCAGTGGCAGAGCTCAGTGATATAGTGATAGCTCCTATGCAGTGTGAGCGCTAATGCCGGAAAGGCCTATTACATTATTTAATCCTTATAAATCCTCCAGGCAGGGAAAACTAACATTATCTCTAGAAATGAATCCTCATATATATAAGAGTATATGACAAGAAATATGACTGTCTTGGTCCTCTATTCCTGGGACTTCCTCGGGTGATGACAATGTACTTGTCATCTACTGCACACCCTTCACTGCACACTGGGCAGCTTATTCAAATGATGTGACAGACTGGTAGGTAGGTTATGCTAATGAGAGGCCTCGGCATGGGACTCCAAAGATGGGATTAGATGACTGAGGTTTAGAGCCACGAGGTATCAGCTAAACCTCCAGGGCAAGGAGAAGGGACAGACATTGAGTTCAATTATGTGGTCAGTGATCCAGCCAATCATGCCCATTCAATAAAACCACAATAAAAACTCTGCATGCTAAAGTTTGGGTGAATTTTTTTTAGTTTTCAGGGTTCTTTGAGTTTTGCTATTTACCATAGTGTGGAGGAGGCAATGCCACAGGGGGAGAGGGATGGGAAATTTCGTGTTTGGGGCCTGCAAGAGCTTACTTTGTACCTCTCCTCTGTTGGTCAAGTCTCTCTCTCTCTCTCTCTCTCTCTCTCTCTCATACACACACACACAAATTTATATATATATATATATATATATATAAGATATATATATATATATCTGTCTTACACACACACACACATACACACATATAAACTGCAGTTATAAACACCATACTCCCTGGGTTTTATGAATTATTCTAGTGGATCATTGAATGTGTGGGAATCATGGGAATCCTGTAATTATAGCAGGCTGATCAGAAGTGAAGATAGCATGAAGTTTCCTAAACTTGAGACTGTGTTCAAAAATAGGGTGGGAGCGGGGTCTTACAGAGCACCATGCCCTTGACCTATGTCTTTGTATAACAGTCACGGTAAGACATTCACAAAGGCAATAACTAGCTCCCAAATTCATCTTTGTGAAGTTCCAATGTTCTTACACTTTGTGTTTAGATACCACAGTATGGTCTCTATATCAGGAGGTGGGCAAGAATGGCTAAGGGGAAAGCTCACTGGTACAGTCAGTTGAGACACAGGAGCTACACTTCCTGCTTGTCATCAGAAACTCAATGCAGAGACCCAGGCCATCCAGAGTGATGGTTTGGATAAAGAACCTCAGAAAGAAAACTCTTGAGCCAGGACTCTGCGAGCCTTCTAAGCCACATTAATTTTGAGCCTTAATTAATAGGCAGCTGCATATAGACTGTAGAGATTACAAGATGCCAAAGTGGATCGGCCACTGGTTCGGACAACGTGGACTTCCTATCAGCACTGGGAGGCATGCTCACACACGCAGCAGGGGCTGTATGCACTGACCCCTTTCTAAACTGATAGGTCTACCGTGGAGTGAACTAGTTTCCTTCACTCTACTTGCTCTAGGGTACCTGTGTGTCTTCAGGGTACACACACCAGTCCATCCAACAATAGCACATCCTCTAAGGGCTTTTCCCCAAGCTGTCTAGTCACCCACAGCATAGTCCTATGAAGAGAGTCCTGAGGGATGCCCCTCCTTAGTCATTGGATGCTTGAGTTCCCAGCAGTGTTGTGACACCAGTGAATTCACTAGAGGCTGAAATGGTGCGGCGGCGGCGGGGGGGGGGGGGGGGCACAGTCAGGTGCATGGTCGGGGTGGAGCCACGGCAGCTGTTGGTTCCAGACAGCTGGGACAGTAGGTGTAATTCCTTTGGAAACTGGAGGGGCCACAGAGGGACCCCGCCTCTTTCTTTGAGGAGGGTGTTTGTGGAATACCTTGAGCTGTGGCTAGCATTCTGACAGGGTGCAAGCAGCAAATAAGGAAAAATCTCCATGTGTGAAGTCTGTTAGTGGTTCAGAGTTGCTGTAGCGAATTGCCCCAAGTCACTTTTCTGGGGGGTGGCATGTGACAGCAGAACCACCTTCTTTCTTGGCTCTTGGGAAAATCTTTTTAACTGTCGCAGCTTGTGTTGGAGTGGGGGCATATGCCTGCCTCCTAATGCCCCCTCCTTTTCTTTGAAGGACTCCGGCCACTAGACTTGAAATTCAAGAGGATTTCACCTAAAATTCCTTAACTAATTATATCTACAAAGACTGTATTTCCAAATAAGGTCACACCCCACGACCCTGCGGGTTCTATGGCAGTCACTGATGCAGGCTTGACCCACTTTTCCACTGTCTTCTGTTTTGAGTTTCAGTTCCCTTATTGGTAAGGTATAGTTGATGGTGATGCCCTAATTACCTCACTGGACCACTAGGATTAAACGAGATAATTGATGTGAAAATGCTTTGTAAGCTATTATGGGACTAAAGGGACAAATACGAACTGATTGGTGGGGTTTGATGGCTGGCACTAAGAGTTACTGTGTTGAGTTTCCAGAACTTGATGCTGCCTGCTGTGCCAGGGAGAGGTGGAGGGTCCTGCGCAGAAATGGCTGTACTGCCAAAGGTGGCTGCTTAAATGCCTTGTGTGCAGTAATAACAGGAAGGGTGGAGCCAGCCTTTTATTTCCCTTAGGAGAAGAGTGTGAGTTGGGAACTGATTGGGAACTATCTCTGTCAAAGGTGGTACCTAAAAATTGAGACTGCACAGTTCATAAAGGCAGAAATAATCATTCTGTGCTTTGTTTTCTTTGTGGTGTGCCATGGGACCCTGTCTTGGTGTGGTGTCTAAATCCTTAGAAATGTCAACTGCACTCAGGGACATTTTTGAATAATAGGATTTCTCTGACCTGTTTTGGAAATCATGCCAGGATACCAGGTTCAGGTCGTGTAGATGTGGCATTGAAAGAAATGTCACTCGTGCATGCAAACTAAGATGTAACATCACAAGGATGCCTCCTCTGAAAGTCAGCTTTAATTGTCAGTTTGATACAACCTAGGCCTAGGCTCACATGGTAAGAGACAGAAATGAAGGGATCATCTACAGTCGGCTTGTCTGTGGGCGTGTCTGCAGGGATTGTCTTAATAAGTTAATTGATATAGGAAGGTTCAGCCCACTGTGGGCAGCACCATTTCTTAGTCAGGGAATCCTGTAATGTTTGAGAGCAGAGTGATAATAGCTGAGCACACAGAAGCAAACAAGATATATACATTAATTTCTCTTACTCTTGAGTGTGGATGTGATGTGACCAGCTGTTTTAAGTCCCTGTCACTGTGACTTCACTGCCACGAACTGTCACCTGAAATGCTGAATTAAAATAAATCCTTCATCCACCAATGATGTGGAAATAATCCTTCTGTACACTGTATTACTCTCATTGTTAATAAAGAACTGACTGGCCTATAGCTGAGCAGGAGATACTGGGTTGGAGAGCCAGAAGAATGTTAGGAAGAAGAAGGACAGAGTCTGGAGACACAAGGAGACACAGAGAGAAGCAAGATGTCCATACCATACTGAGAAAAGGTACCAAGCCTCGTGACAAAGCATAGATAAGAAATATGGGTTAATTTAAATGTAAGAGTTAGCTAGTAATAAGCCTGAGCTATTGACTGAGAATTTATAATTAATATTAAGCCTCTGTGTAGTTATTGGGAGCAGCCTGCAGGACAGAAACTTCTACCTACACCCTAAGTTTCTTTTTGTCAGAATGTTTTTGTCACAGCAACAGAAATAAAACATTATCCTCACTCCCACCACATCAGAAATGGCAGAGACCAAAGGAGGAGCTGGATTTTAAACCAAGGCATGGAATTGGAGTAAAACCTTGGTAATATTGGCTTGGAAGCCAGGAGGATCCTTGTGACCCTGGGTATTATAGTGCCACTGTAGTGGGCTTGGAAGCCAGGAGTCCCGTCGTGACCCTGGGTTATGTAGCGCCACATGTAGTGCTGTAGGTTTGAGGGCAACATGGAACACTGGCAAGTTAGAGAAGAGAGTCTCGTCTTACAATGGCAGTCCTGTGCCTGGGACTGAGTCCCGGTTCTAAAAAGCAGAGTCTTGGGATTGGTGAGAAAGAAGTTCATTGAGTAGAGGTACTCGCTGCTGAGCATAATAACCCGAATCTGATCCCAGGGATCCACATGATAGAAAAAGAGAACTGATCCCCACAAGTTGTCCTTTGACTTTCATGTGTATGCATACTCAAACATCAACACACACACACACACACACACACACACACACACACACACAACAAATGTAACAAAAAAGGGAAAACTTAATAACTCAGAGTCTAGAGGTAGCACGACTATGAACAGAGCAGCGCACAGAGAGGTGAGCGATGACTACAGCTGCTAAAGAATCAGGTGGGCCCTGGGCAAACAGCCAGCTATGGTTGGATTTGTAATGTGTAACCTTCCTTGTCAACTTGTCACATAGGAGACAGACCTCTGGGTGGACCTGTGAGGGAATTTCCAGATTCAGTGAAGAGGGAAGAGCCTGAATGTGGCCAGCGCCATCCCATGGGCTGGAAGTCCAGAAACCAGCGTTCACTTTTTCTCTTTCCTGACTGCAGATGTGGTGTGACCGGTCGTCCCACGCTCCTGCCACCAGGCCACCTCTGCTGTGACGGACCGTGCCCTCAAACCATAAGCCTAAAAGAAACATCCTTTCCCTAAGTTGCTTTCTACCAGGCATTTTGTGACAGCAATGATAAAAGAACTAATATGGGTAGAGAGTGCCATGAGGGCCTCCCCTGAGGAAAGATGTCTTAACTGTTTTAGTGATGAATAGGCACTGGCCAGGATAAACAAAGTGGAAAAAATCCCTGTGATGTCCCAGGCTTGGTTGCTGATCTGTTGATGCTGGTTTTCTTTCCTTCAGCTCTCTAAGGACTCAGAAGGGCTGTTCTAGAGAAGGCGAGGGCCGGCTGTGCATTTATTACCTCACAAGCTGTACCACTTCTTTCTGTAGCTGATGACCAATTGTGTTCCTTTTGCCTAATGCCTGCTTCTCAGCAGGTAACACAGAAAATGACATATGCTTTCAATAATGGTTATATTAGCATAAAAGTAGCTGTGAGACCAAAGCAATAAAATATGGTAAAGAATAAAGTGAGTTTAAAATGTATTAGGTAGTTAAAGAAACTGTCTAACAAACAGATTACTAACTACTAATTACTTACTTAACCATAGAGGAAGTAGCTGCAGATTATTTAGTATCCTTTAGCATCAACTGAATGACCCTTCTGTCCAAGTGTGTCTAATTATTTATTCAGTTTTGATCATAGCTGCTGATATTGGCTATTACATGAGTCCTTTTGCCACTGTCTCTGAGAAATGAGTCTTCCACTTGAATATAGAGCACATATCATATATAAAACTCACTTTGCAGATTCAGATGCAAAAGTGTATTCTTGTTTATATCAGTAGGCTTCATCATTTACTGGTCTTCTGCGGGTAAATATGCCTACTTAAAATCCCACAATCAGTACTCTCAGTGTGTTCTCAGAGCTGTTGTTTGAATGTATCTCCTAAACAAGTGATGGAAGCTTTTCCCCAGTGCAACTGTAGAGACATTGGGTCTTTAAGAGGTAGCTAGACTATGATGGCTCTGCCTCTGAAGAGATTGACATTATTTCCATAGGGGTGGCTTATTACCATGTCTTATTACCATAAGACACTACTGCAAGAGTGGAATCTTGTGAAGGATGAATTCAGCATCCATTTCTTCTTCCCCATCAACCTCTTTGCCTCCTTCCTCCTTCCCTCTCCCTCCTCCACATGATGCTTTCTACAGTATAACGTTGCAGCAAGCAAGCCATTAACATGTTTGCATTTCTAAGCCTCCAGAATCACGATTCAAATAAATTACTGGTCTCTCTAAATTACCCAGTCTGTGATATTCTGTTACAGAAACACAAGGTGGACTAAGAGCTCCTAGATATAGACATCCCCAGGTGGGGGTCAGCACAGCAACAGCTCCCATTTGGAAATATCCAGATGCCGGAGCCCAGAGGGGTTGGTGCAGAATGCAGCGAGCATATGTAGCTCTGAGGCGCATACGGCCAGGATTTAATTTCAACTCTAACCCCGGTCAGTTCAGTGTCCTCAGACAAGTTCATATACCTCGCTATTTTTTTTTTAAAAAAAAACTTTATTATATCTATCTTTGGAGACTCATGTGCCATGAAGAACATCTGGAAATCAGAGAACAACTTGGTGGAGCTGGTTTTCTCCTTCCAACTTTACATGGTTTCCAGGGGCCAAACTTAGGAACCTGGCCCTGTGCAGCTGTGCAAGTGTCTTCACCACTAAACCATCTTGCTGGCCTCACTTTATATTTCTGAATATTTAATCTATATCTCTCTATCTCATCTGCATCTATATATTGCTTTCAGGAAAGGGAAGTAAGCCAGACATGGTGGCTCATGCCTTTGATCCTAGTACTTGGGAGGCAGAGGCAGGAGGATTGCCAGAAGTTTGAGAACCATCTGGCCAACATAACAAGCATTAGTCAGACAGGGCTATGTAGTAAAAACCTATCTCCAAACAAATGGACAACCAAAAGTAACCACCACTGCAATTAAAAACAAAGCAAGCAGAACCTGCCAGGTCACACAGAATTCCCCTCATCGCAGTTATGACTGCAACAGAGAAGTAACGAACACAGCCATGCACTGTGAGAACTAATTATCCAACCACATACATATGTGCATATAGACATAGATGTGGATAGAAGGAGGCACACATATGTTTATATGTCTGCAAATGAAGTAGCCTAGGCTTGGCCATCTTTACTATAATCTCGAATTCACACAGCTGTGATGAACTGCATATTTATTGTCAATGGCTTTTGTTTCTTCCGTTTATAGAAGTGAAGAAACTATTTCCTAAAAGATCTTTTTCTCTTTGTAAAAACAGAGTAAATTTTGTATACTTTTGGAAGTACATTAAGTCTTTCTGGGAAAGTGTACTTGAGCCTACTCAGGACACTGGTTCCTTCAAAGCTAAATAACATGCCATTAGTCTGACTAAGTTAATGCAGCTTCAAAGGGGAAATAGTTCAGTCATCTTCCATAAGTACAGTGAGAACTGTAATGTACATTTCCCAAGTAGTTTTTCTGTATTTTGCTACTTACTGGCTGAGATGGCTAGAGAAGGATTATGTAATAATGGGAAAATTATGACTGCCTGTGGCAGGCAAAAAATGATGCCACCGACAATAGCTCAAGAAGTTCAGGAAATGTTCTCAAAAGTCGTAATGGCTTTGCAGTATTCCATTGAGCTTTTCTCTAATGTGACCAAGGGAACACTCTTGCAAGAGCTGAAAGGCAGCACAGCATTTAATTAAGTGAGACGTGGGTAAGCTAATTCATCCATGAGTGCAAACTAACCACCTTCTTGACCTCTGTGACCCTATCACAGTTGAGAAGTGTGTGCAGATAGAAGTGCATTATGTAACTTGTACAGCCCAGGAAGAACCAAGTACTTATGCATGCTTTATGAAGGAAGCAACCCACTTTGTAAGTCTGTAATAAGGTCCAAGTTATGATTTAAATAGGAGTCTATTAAGTTAAAGAATAGATGTCCAAAATTAACAATGGTCCCAAAATGATTTAATCAGTTATTTAAATGAGAGTCTAAGTGGGTGTTTTAATCGCTGCTCTATTGCTGTGAAGAGACGCCATGACCAAAGCAACTATTATGAAAGAAAGCATTCATCTGGAGGCTTGATTAAAGTTTCAGAGGTTTAGTCCATTGTCTTCATGGCAGGGAGCATGGTGGCGTGTAGGTAGACATGGTGCTAGAATAATAGCTGAGAACTGCATCCTGACGTTTAGGCAGTGTCTGTGTGTGTGTGTGTGTGTGTGTGTGTGTGTGTGTGTGTGTGTGTGTGTGTAGGCCTGTCATAGGCATTTGAAAACCTCAGAAAAAAACACTTACCTGCGGTGACACACTTCCCCCAACAAGGCTACACCTTAAATTCTTCTGATCCTTTCAGATAGTGCCAATCCCTGGTTACTAAACATTCAAATATATGAGCCTGTTGGGGGCTATCCTTATTTGAACCACCACAATGCGTGACAGATATGTCTCTATGTGGTATTTCATGGACCCAATCTTCTTCCATCTATGGCTGTGCTATTTCCTGCGCCCTCTGTACTTCTTAGGTAGAAGGATGTAAAAGTCTTCAGGTGAGGAACTCATTACATTATGTATGTATTACATTGGTTAGAACTGGGTCCTCATTTAGCTGCAAGAGATCCTGAAACTGTAGCTTCCCTGTGTGCCCAGGGACATAAGGAGGAAGCTGTCTCTGGAATGAATATTGTTATGCTTTGGACATAAAGGAGATATGTTCACCCCATTTCCCCATCACCATCAGTAGAGGATGAGATTGCTGAATGCCATGAACGCTATACATATGCTCAGGAAGATGCTGGTTATTATTCAGAAGATAGAGTCAACATAAAAATGTCAGAAAGCAGAGAAAAATTCTGTTTCTCACTTGATTTCTTTATCTTTAAATTAATGGGGAAAAACAATTAATGTACTTTTAAAAATGTTCCTCCGAGGATAGTGAGAAATACAGGTAATGTGCCTACAAAATCATTCTCTTGGCATGACTTAGGGAGTTAGTGCCTTGCAATGGTGAGTGAACCTTTTTGTGTTTTGAATATCTCTTTCATACTTTAATATTTATTTTTTATTCACCGAGAACCTCCCCAGAGTAATTACATTTAACAACCTTCTTTGCCCTCTGGGATGCAGTTATGCCATCAGCTTTTTCTGATCAGATTTGTGGGTCTGTGATTTAGAGGTAAACTATCCAAGAGACTGTCAGAACATGGAGGAACACTGGTTGTAGGTTCGGGAGGGCCAGCATGAGGTATTTCTGTGACTGAAAGTGCTGGAAGTATGCTGTTGGTCACAGTAAAGGTGGGCTGATTCTAGAGTTGACAACCTCAGCTACATCCTTTCCAGCCAGGCCTGTGGACGGGTGCAAGGAGCTCTAATTGGTGATTTGTAAAACAATATTCCTCTAGGATGTTGAGTGATTCTGTGAGTTTTCTCATATTCTTTAGTGAATGTTTTTTATGTCAGCTTAATGGAGTGAATTCTGTTGTCTGCAACTAATCACTTAGACCAAACCAACACAGAGAGCAAAGTAGAGCCAGAGTCCAATGCTTTGCACATTGGGTCATATTTCTTAAACTACCTATATTTTCTTCTTTCAGCCATAATCTTGGCTGTGCTGAGGTAAACAGAAGACAATTGCTGGCTTCACTGTGCAGAATATTAAAGTTAGTGAGGGCTATGCTTGTGAAATGCATTATTCAAACAGGAGACGTTGAGGAAGAAAGTTTATTTCAGGGCATTTTCAATGCTGTCTGTTTCCCTGTCCATCCACACTAGGGAATTCTTGTTTTCTTTGACTTATAACTTAAAGGTTTTAGACTGGTTATAAAAGAAGACAAATTTCTTCAGAGACAGACTACAAAAAGAGATCAACTCTTTATAAAAGGGCATCTCAGACTCTACTCTGTTAGCTGTAGCGCAGGCCTTCTGCAACTTTTTCTACTTGCAACCCTGTGCTCCTGAAAAACTTACTTTAAAAAATGTGCATGGGTGTCTTGCCTGCATGCATGTTTGGGCACCTGCATGCATGCTTCATTCTCAAGGAAGCCAGAAAAGGTGTTGAATCCCCTGAAACTGGAGTTATATAATTCAGGTACTGGAAATTGAACCGAGATCCTCTGGAAGAGCAACCAGTGCTCTTAACCCCTGGGCCATCTGCCTCTTGCATCGGAAACTTTAACCTTAACCTGAGGATATAGATATAAAAAAGACTACTGATACTAAACCATAAATAGCTTTATTTTAAAATAATTATTTGTGATACACACAATCTTAACATTTATTTCTGTGGGAAACAAGCTTGTACACTAATGAGAGGAGGGATACTCATGTTTGTTTTCCATAGGAATTCAATCTTGGCTGAATATTTGAAGCTACATCTTAACACTTTTCAGAGTTGACCAATATTTTGATTTTATAATTGTCACTTCTGAGAAAACCCACTTCACATTCATACAAAATGGCATATGAAGGCCATTTCAGAAATTGCTAGATGTTGTGTCCTAATATTTAGAATAATATTTTAAAATGAAACTCAAGTCAAAAACTCAAACAATTTTTAAACTATAATAATCTTTAAAAATATTTTAAACTTAATCTTTGATGATTGTATGCATGTTGTGCAGACTTGTTTTATTTGAATGTGGCCCCCACGTTCATTCATGAGATCCCGTGGGACTGTGGTCATGGTTTAAGAAGCAATGTTCTAGAGAATAGTGGTTACTTGGGTCTAACGGTTTAAAAACTTTATACATTTTACTTAAAATTTTTGAAGCCCTGAACAATGTTCCTTGTGCATTACAGACTCCAGAGAGTAAGAAACGAGGTCTTGTCACCTGTCCCCAGGCATAGAGATGGTCTTGCTTTGTGGAGGTAAATCTGGTGTAGTAGAGACTGGCTCCACAGGACTTCCTTCTGTAGCTATGTGTCTCCAGGAAGCACAGAACCTTGAGAATCTTTTTGTGAGCCAATTGTTAAAAGTTCAGGAATTTTGAAAGCTAGATGTTAAAGAGTTTGTAACTTGAAATCAGGTACAATGCATGTGGGTGCGGGGGAGTTATCTTGGAACCTCTGGAAGGGCAGCCAGTGCTATTAACCACTGAACCAGTTCTCAGCCCAGTTACAACTTAAAAATGACAACTGTAACATCCCCGGTTAAGGAAATCATTGCACAGTATCATTATCGCCTTAAAATCTTCACATTTTTCAGTGTTTTTGAGATAAAAAATAATAAAATACACACAAATACTTGAAACCAAGATAAATTTCTCTTGAAGACACTAAAGCTCTTTTTGCTTATCAAGTTAACTAAACTCTGCCTAGAGTAAATATTTTTTAAGTAGAAAATCTTCCAGGTGAGAGGAGATGACAGGCAGCTAGTACTATTTTTTCCTCCCAGTTAGTAAGTGTCAGGAATCTGGCAAAATAGCTGCAGGTTCACAAAAAGAACATATAAGATTTTAAAATAATAACTACTTCTTTCCATCAGTTAGTGATTATTCACACCCTAGGACTTGAATGAAGAAGATCAATGCTTAGTAATAGATATTTCGTGGTGAAACATTGTCCATGTGGGTCTTGTTTGATTCTACATGTTGCATATTTATCTGTCTGCACATATACCTGGAGGGGACCTAAACTCACATTGGGAATTAGAAAGATTTGTCATGTTTATACAAGCTTAGCTTTTCTTGTGACCCATGAGAAAGGGCCCCTGTGTCTCAGGGAAAATGGCTCATCCTTAGGGAGGCCTTGGGAGTCTTCTCACCAGCAGCTTTTCCTCAAGTATTTGGAGCACTCATGGGAAGACGAACCAGCACGGTGGCTCTATGGGAGCTAGCGGTACATCCGGCTGGATTCTGTCTCCAGTGGGTACCGCGACTCTCGCTACATGTCTCCTGAGCTCACACAGCTTTTGAAAAATGAGGCTCCATCTAGAAGTCCTTTGCAGTCACTTCCTACTCAAAACTCAGCATCCTAATTACTAATTCTAATCTTATCTCCGAGTTGAAAAAAAAGCAAATTGTTTATTGTTTAGCTGGGCACCAGTGAAAACCTGACAAACAAACCACAGAAAAATAGCCAGACACTGGTGCCCGGCTCACACCTGCACTGCAGAAATCCCCTCCTCTGTCTGTTCTCGATGAGTAAATCCTTATGTTTGATGGTAGGACTTGGGACTAGGATCTCCATGGAAACCATTGCCTGGGTGAACGCTTTGCTGTGCTTGAGCATCTTTTTCCACATTTGCAACCCATCCTAATCTATAGAACAGGCAACTCTTCCCCGATCTCTGCGTCTTTTTGTCAGCTTGCAAGTCAAACCCTAAATTAGGTGCAACACCTGAATGAACATGCCAGTTGAGAGAGGAGACGGGGTTGTCATGACAACCGGGAAATGCCATGTCTCCCCACAAATGCTATTTCAGCTGTCATTGTGAATTTTCACAAATCAGTAGTTCTTATACTTTTCCACTCGGTAGAAATGAAGTGACATTCTGGGTTTTTCTTAAAGGGTTCAGGTGTTTCTAGTCATGTTTCTCACTCTGCCCAAACCATGTCTACTCACCCAATAGTTCAGAAACACAGCAGCCTCTCACCTCTTTTCCTTATCACATGTATCTATGTATTTTGCATGTGTGTGTGGGGTGTGTGCATCTGATAAACATGCACATAAAGTGTGGAGGAGAAGTTGTAGCAGTTGAGTTCTTCCCTACAACCATGTAGGTCCTGGTGTTTTCAGAATCATGGGTCCCCTCATCTCCCCTCCAGAGCAGCTGTGGGGAGCTGGGTCTGCAACACTCGCTCACTTCAGACAGAACTTCGTAAGCCAGCTGTGTAAGAAGACTCACAAACAAAGGGAAGTGAATGGAAGTTTCTTGACATTTTGATGGTTCTTATACCCCAGCGAGGGCTTCCATTTGATCTTCCAATCAAAGGGATAAGCACTATCATGTGTAATGTCATTCCTTCCAGCCTCCAGTGGACTAGCGCTCCAGAGACTTCTCTTGGAGGAGAGAGGAATAGTGAACAGTGAGCATGTTCTGATGGGTTGTCTAGCATTGCCAACCCCACCAAGATGAATTTTCTTGGGCCTGATATGATTGGGAGAACTAAAAAGCAAAATTACTATAGTCTGATTTGGATATCCCAGGCAGAAATACAACTTGTTTTATAAGTATATAAAGGCCATAGGTTGAAATGACTCATAATTGTGAACCATGGGCTGTTTGGACATTCTGCCCCATAGCTGTCAATCTCCCTCAGAAATGCCTGCCCTATTTCTCGCTGTGCAGTGCCCACCATGTTCTGACCAGGAGAGGAACACTCTGTAACCAAGCATACGCTGGCCCTGCTCTTCAGCAAGGATGGAGACAAAAGAGCAAACAGTACAAGCATTATTTTTAATATTTTGGGAGCTGTATATGCCTCCAAATTTACTCAATGCTTGCTCAACTTTCCATTTCCTGTGTGAATTCATTCTCAGATTGGAAGCAACTTCATTATCAACACATCAGATGAGTTCCTGAGTCATGCTTGGCTTTTTCTCTTGGAAGCAAATCACAGAATCTTTGAGAGCTGGTGTTGGAAAATTTCTCAGTTCAAATGTTCCAGGATAAGATGTTCTAAAAAGATCAACTGCGATGAATTCACCTCTGATTTATTAGCTTGGCTGAGAACCCCAAATCACACAGACAAGAAACCATCCCAGTTAACAGAACCACTAAGTGTCTGCTAGATCCTAGGCATTCTCGCAAACATCAGCCTTACACACCCTGTGTAACAACACTGTGAGTTTGGTTTTACTTTCGGATGATGAAACTTGTTTTAGAGATTAACTTTCTCAGGCCACACACAGCCTTTAGTGCTGGAGCTATGATGTGAACCAAGTGGCCCTGGTTCTTGAGCTGGCTGCATGTTGAGCGATCTCATACCTCCAGTTTAAAAGCGGCATGACATGGCTTTACTTATGCCTGTGAGGTAGTGTCTTTAATGCCTATAGTCTAGAAGATTGGATGCTGTAGATAAGACCGTTAGAATCTTTTATAACAGCAGAGAGGCAAGCTGTGGGAGAGCAGGAGTAGATCGGTGACAAACGGGAACAATATTATGTAGAAAAGAGAGAAAACATTTCTTCCAAATAAGACTGTGGCCCGCGAAGAAAGAACCAATCTTTTAGTATTTATTGAAATATCAGCATATGCACAATCCATAGCTTTAGTATAAATTATTGATTAACAACTAATAGGGGAAAGTTTAGATTTTGTGTCGTACAGTCATTAGGTAAGTGTTAGAATCTGTCATTTGACACTCTGAAAGAAGACATTTTAGGGAAATACTAGGGCACAACATTTCAAAAATTCCTCCAAACATATGTAATAACAATTAAAGAAAAAGAAGCCATGGATTTGAAAGAGAACAAGGTAGTGATGTGGAATGATTTGAAGGGAAGAGAAATAATATAAATATAATCTCAAAAATATTTTTTAAAAAATTCTCTAATTTTTCTAGTAAATAGGAAAGTGGTTCCATTTATAATTTACAATGGTTCGGCCCTCGCTGAGTTGGGAGAATTTTCTCTACTGAGGCATCTGATATTTGTAGCTTGTTTATTTCTCTGAGCAGCTGGGTGGACAGTAATATCCCTTAGCGAGATGCAAAGAAGTAGGGAAGCAATGACACTGTGGGAGGAAGCTGAACAGTTTCTGTGAAGTGGTCAAGTTTGGGGAGGCTGACGACAGCACTGGAAACAGGAGTAGAACCAAGAGGAAAGGAAGGGGTTGGAAATCGGCTTCAGAGACCTCTCAGTGACACGGTATCCACAACCCACAGAACTGAAGGAGAAGTTCCAGGAAGAAGAAGGAAGAGAGAGAAAGGATCTAGACTGGACTAGGGGCTAGCACTGGGTCCAACGAGACTCCAGTATTTAGTGTGTAGGAAAAGGCAAGGAGCCAGCAGCCAGTGGGGGGGCAGAGGGACCAGAAAGACTGTAGGGCTAATGTGTGGGGTCAGGAGCAGCAAAAAGAATGCATCAAGGATAGTACGTGTGGGGAGGACACCTGCTGATGAATCTTAGTCCGCTGATGCATTTTCTGGTGAGTTAAAAAAATACGCTTCTTTATGAACTCCAAACCCATGACTGCCTACACCATAGATCAGAAAATACTACAGCCTTTCAAAGGATCCTTTACCTCTTTTTCTTGGTGTGTGTGTGTGTGTGTGTGTGTGTGTGTGTGTGTGTGTGTGCGCACACACAATACATACAGGTAGAGGTCAGAGAATACCTTGTGGCCGTTGGCTCTTTCCTCCCACCATGTAGTTCCTGGGGCTAAAACTTAGGTTCTCACGTCTAACAGCGGGTGGCTTTACCCACGGAGCCATCTCGCAACTCCAACTTACCTTCTGGCATCCATGTTTAATTCCATGCCCAGAGTGTACCGTCTCTAAAAATAGTTATGTTTTACTCTCATTTAAAACTGTTCAAAACTCCGGTGTCACTCATAAACTGCAGGTATAACCCTGACTTCTTAATCCCTTAGAAAGCCGTTTACACTGGGAATTTAATTGTCCCCCAAGGAGCTCTGTCTCCCTACAACCTGCGCTAAAAACTCCAGTGAACCACTTCTACTGTACGCCGTCCCCTTTCTTACACAGTTCCTCTTTGCTACTGCTGCTGCCTTTAGCTGCAGTGCCCCGACCTAGTTCTACAAACGCTCGACAACACCCAGGTCTTGGTTCTAGAGGTGCTGCCCCTGTAAAACTCTTCCTGACTTCCCATGAACAGGTGGGCTAGTGTTCCGTCTGTCTCCCTTGCTGCACATAACTATTATGAAAGCTTCATCTGCTTTGCAACTGATTTTAATATGAACTATGATTAAACCAGGAATCGGTTGAGATCAGAGACCACGCCTTTTCTGTTTACTACATCCAGGACTGTGTTTCATGTGGGTTCTTAGGAGGAGTCAATACCGACGCACTCCGATGATGATGCTTCAGAGAAGTCTGTACTTCTGGTATGGATGGTGCTTCAAGAATCTCTTCTTTTATGTTCCTCTTCTTTGTCTTGCTCGTCTCTATCTCTCTCATCTCTCTATCTCTCTCATCTCTCAGTCTCTTCTTCTGTCTCTTTCTTGGGGTATTAACCGGATGTTAGAACTCAGTGCTTACCCGGCACTTACCTGCATGTTCGGGGAATATCCTGTCTAAATACTGACTGACTCACCAGAGACCATTTCCAACCGTCTCCTTTAGGGGCTCAAAGCCAGGAGTCACACAGCCAGCTCTCCACAGCAGGGAAAAATCACAGAGATGTATCGCTTCGACCAAATTAATTCAGAATTTGTCACAGTTTCCCAAGCTACAGAATGTACCTTGAAACAGAAGAAACTTGCTCTGAGAGGATGGTACATTTTTATTAATATAATTTTTAAAGACAGTGTCTTAGAGAATCCACTCATAATTTCTCTTGGAGGAGACAAGAAGTAGAAAAGAGAGTAGAATGTAAGATACTGAAGCTAAAATTATTTGCTGTGGAGATTTATGGAGCTCACACTACAAAATCAAGTTCTGATGTTTAATTGCATAAAAAATTACTAATTCTCTATTCCATTACAAAAAAAAAAAAAAGACTAGCGAGAAGATTTGGGCTTCGGAGTATTTTGAAAGCAGTCAACTTTGACCTCTCAAAATTGACCTTCAGAGGTCAACTCTTCTGAGCCCTTGCTCTGCTTCGTGAGGAGTAAATGAAACAAAACAGAAGAATGAGAATCCTCAGTGTGTTTAGACCCGGAGACTAGAACAGCGGCAGCTATTTCTCTCGGCACCTCTGAGCCTTTCTGCTCAGGACTCCTTCAAGGTTTCAAATCCAGGGCTTCCCCTTGCCTCGGTGAACCACCAATGGCTTGTCTTCTGGCAGTCCCTAAACCTCCCCCAAAGTGTCCAAATAAGTGAGCCCGTGGGGAACATTTACCATAGTGTTCCGTCCCTGGAACCATAGTGTTCCGTCCCTGGAACCATAGTGTTCCGTCCCTGGAACCATAGTGTTCCGTCCCTGGCCATGGCAAGCTCAAGATCATCTCAGAACACAAAATTCTTCTGAACACCTTCAAAACTCCCCTCCACTCTAAAAGTGTCATGGTAAAAATAGCAAAAGTCTCTTTTAACAATGAGCCTGTGGAAAAATTGAAAACAAATTTATATACAATCAGTACACAATGGCACCAAGCAAACCTTCTCATGCTCAACATGTGGGGGTGGGATGGGGTAAAACAAGAAAACCCCAGCAGGGCAAACACCAAATGCCGCATCTCCACATGAGAGTCTGGTTTACAGTGGCATCGCCTGGATTCCAGTGGGCTTGGGTAGCCGCACCTCTACGGTCCTGTCCCTTGAAGCTCGCAGGGTTCTTTCTTGGGTAGCGCTTGCAATGTCTCATGTTCTTTGGATCTCTAACACTGATGCCACCTTAGGATGTAGCCTGGGCCCCTTGCACCGCAGCTACAGCTGCATCGGAGGACCTTTGAGAATGAACTGGGGTGAATATTTCCCTAAGGTAGCCCTGTTCAAGCAGTGAACCCCTATTGCAACAGTCAATGTTTAGATGAATTTGCTGTTTTGTGTCTGGAACCTGGGTTAGGCTGGATTTTTGCCTTCCATGAATCGTTCCTATTACCCTGGTGCAAAGTTTCCCTTTAACCGTGCTTCTTCAGCACTTGGCAGCTGCGAGATCCTTATTTATCCTGCTCTGCTCACAACTTTAAACAAGTTCATATTCCATTCCAGGTCACAATTCCCATTGAAAAAAAAAAATATTTCTCCCCCCCTTCCTCCCAGTAAATTGGTCTAAAAGTACTTAGTAGTAACCATGTCACAATTTGGATATTATTCTTTCTGGAAATTTCCTCTGTCAAATTAATTAGTCCATGACTTTCAAAATCAGTCTCAGGGAAATTTTCAGGACAGAGGGCACAGACAAAATGTTTGTCTGAATGTAACACAAATGACCTCTAGCCTAGTTCCCATGGAAACCTTGGTGAGGAGTTGCTCCTTAAGCTCTCTTTCTGGCACTTGAGGTGGTCTCTAGCCTGCATCTCCAGTCCTTCCACGCTTGTGCCAACCAGTGTCAGGTTCATCACAATGGTGACTCCACTTTTCAGTGCCGATTTCCTGTGTTAGGGCTTCTTCCTTCCTTCCTTCTTCCTTCCTTCCTTCCTTCCTTCCTTCCTTCCTTCCTCCCTCCCTCCCTCCCTTCTTCTCTCTCGTTCTTCTTTTTTCTTTCTTTCTCTCTCTCCCTTCCTTTCTTCCTTCCTTTCTCTCCCTTCCCCCTCTCTTTTTTCTTTCTTCCTCCCTCCTTCCCCCCCTCCCTCTCTCTCCCTCCCCTCTTTCTTTTCTTTTTCTTTTTCTTTCTTTGTCACTGTAAATAAATGCCCAATAGAAGCCTAAGAGAGGGAGGGTTTATTGCAGCATGGTGCTGAGAATGTGGTCCTATGGGGAAGTCATAGTGACTGATGTGGCTAGGTCCATGATGGAGGGAACTCAGCCACTTCATATCTTAGATTAAAGCACCTGGGCTAGAAGGAGGGCCAATGTGTCAATCTCAAAGCCCTTCTCCTAATGACTCTTGTTAGGTCCCACGTCCTAAAGCTCTGCAGTTTTCCCAATGAGCACTCACTCTCAGCTGGCAGGGCAGGCTGTTTTATATTCAAACCCTAACACCATAATTCAGATGGCCTCGGGAAAATGACTGTCTCCTCTCAAAGCTAGTCTGAGTCAGAGGGGCTCTGGAGTGCTCCATGCAGTGACTGAGAAAAATCTGTGTGGGGCCATTGAAGTGGCTCAGCTTTTAGGGCATTTGTGATACAAGACTGAGTCCAGTCCCTGGAAGTCATGCCAGGGTGGAAGGAGCCAGTTGGCTCCTCAGAGCTGCCTTCTGATACCGACAAGCTCCATGGCAACACCCGTTGCGCACACGGTAACAGCAGCAAATACTCCTTTAATTTAGCAAGCACACTGCTGCGGACTTGCCTTTCTATTGTTGTCTGACTGTCCAGACTTTTCCTCAATCACAGGCTAGGAGTGAGATGCAGTTACATACAGACAAGACAAATCCAGAGGGGAGAAGCAGCCACTCCCCGGCGCTTCTTAGACATGAGGAAATCTAGACATTCCTTCACAGACTTCTCCACAGGGGTTTTAGTCAGAATTGGCCAGTTTCTCCTGGCTACTGGTCCTCTCCTGTTCTACACCGTCCACTACCGGAGAATGAACTAGCCAGAGGAGGAGGATGTAAGAACAGGGAGGAGAGTTAGTGCAGGCAATGTTGAGCTCTTGCACAGTTACAGTCCTGTTAACCACTGGAAAGAAAGACAAGCAAAGTGGTGTGTGTGTGCGTGTGTGTGTGTGTGTGTGTGTGTGTGTGCAATCCCAGCAGTGCTCACAACCCTAACATCTCACTGCATCACAATTACTGCCCTTAGCAAGCATTCTACTTGTTTACTGTGTGTGTGTGTGCGCGCCCACACATATACATACCCTCATGTGCACTCATGTGTGTAACACAGGTGTGCTTGAGGAGGTGGCTTTGTTCTCCTCTTTGTGCCTTGTTTGAGACAGAAAATTTCTTTGCTACCCGCTACTGGGAACATCAGGTTAGGCAGGCTATGAACCCCAGGGATGCTCCTGCCTCCAGCTCCCAACTCTTTGTAGGTGCACTGGGGTTGACTCCAGCTTGTATGGCTTATATGGATGTGCACTGCCAACCCCAGCTTGTACAGCTTGTACATAGATTCTAGGGATTTAATTCAGGTAATGTAGTCTACATGCTTAGACTACAGGTATTACGTTTACCCACTGAGCCAACTCTGCAGACTGTTAAAAGGTATTTTCTGTGAAAATGTAATTGTGTTGAGAAAAGCAAGCACTGAAGGCAAACAAATTGTGATGGGGGAATATATACCAAGACTCAGGAGGCCAAGAAAGAGGTAGCTCTGAGTACCCTGTAGCTGGGGACCTTAATGAAAAGAGTGCTGCCGTTCTGATGACTGACTTTTGTGATGAGATCTTGGTCTTTGTGACCCTGAGGTCTTAGAAAAACTAAGGTATCACATTTTCATTATAAAACTTAGGATCAGGTACATACAAGTCTGTAATCCTAGCTCTTGGAGGCAGAGGTTGAAAGACCACAAATTCAAGGACAGCCTGACAAGACACTGCCAATCAAAAGAAAAAAAAGAAAAAAAGTGTAATAAATGTTCATAAAACCAACAAACAAGATCAACCAAAACCAACCTGTTACTCTTATGCAGAAACTATTTCTCATCTTGGTCAAATTTCTTTAGCATAGGTGCTAATGTCTTTCAAGATCCTCTTTCAGTCCAGGCTCACAGCTGTAATTTTATCATCCAGGAGGCTGGGGTACAGGAACTCTTATGAATCTGGGACCATTTTAGTTACCTAGTGAGTTCAGGCCAGCCTGCCTACAGTGAAAATAGCAAAGCAAAACACAAAACAAATAAATCACTTTTTTTCTGTTGAAATGAGACCGCTTGTCGGTTCTTGGCTGCTTAGCCCCAAAATAATCACACAAAAAATTTATAAATTAAATTATTACTTGACCAATTAGCTCTAGCTTCTTATTGTCTAACTTTTACATATGAATTTAACCTATCTATTATATAATATATATTACTTATATATATATATGTATAAATTATATAATAATTTAATCTATTATTGCCACATGGCTGTGGCTTACTGGCTAAAGTTCTGGTGTCTATCTCCGGTGGGGCTACATGGCTTTTCTCTGACTCGGCCTCCTTTCTCCCAGCATTCAGTTTAGTTTTCCCCACCTACCTATATTCTGCCCTGCACAATAAAGGCTCAAAGCAGTCCTTTAATAACCAACAGTATTCACAGCATACAGAGGGGAATCCCACATCACCTCCCCTTTTCTGTTTAAATAAAAAGGAAGGTTTTGACTTTAACATAGTAAAATTACATATAACAAAACAGGTACCAAGCAAAAATTACAGTTACAATATTTATATTTATTTTCTATCTCTTCTTCAACTCCATCAAAGATTCCAGAAGGATATAATATTACCTAAGTAAGCAGGAAGTACATTGTAAGCAACTTCCAAAACTCTAAAATTGACAGAGACATCTTGCTGCCTGGACAGTCACCCAAAGTTCTTGTGTACCTTTGGGGCATCCATATGCAGCCTATAGGCCCATAGTATTTGGAAGATTTTTCCATGAAGCAGGAAATTTCAAAGACAGTTCTGCCTATATTGGCAGTTTGTCAATCCCTTTCTTCTGTCTCCTTCAGAATATCTGGCAGACTCTTTCTATTCTTCCATGAAGCAGGAAACCCAAAGGACTGTCTCACCTTTAGGCAAGTTCAGCAGTCATTTCTCTGTGGGTCCTGCATGTCCAGTTCATCAAGCAGACCAGGTAAGAGCAGTTGCCTGCTGAAATGGCTAATAAACTCCATAAGTAGCCTTTTCAATGCCCATCATCTTCTTGAAGTAATTTGTGCTGTCAGGAGCAAATGTGTCTCATTGTTATAGAAAGCCCTAAGTTTTTAAAACATTTTAAATGTCATATTCTGTAGCCTTTGAAAAGTTTGAAGAATGCCTATCCACCTGAAATATATCTCTGTCCATCTAGAAAATCTAACAAGACTAAAATCTTGACTATTATAGATGATTATCTATTAAGCTATATTTCTTAATTATATATTACACTTTTAAATGAGCTGCACAAACACAATACCTTAAGATCAGAAATACATATACACAATATAACCGAATTGGCTTTAAATTCGTTTATTGCTTTATTGTATCAATAAACTAAGATCCATACCAATGCAAATCTCTATAGCATACCCCCTTTAAATGTAAAGAAATATTTATAAACAATATTTAGGAATTTGGGTGTAATTCTCAAACTATTTTCTGTTGATTAGGGGTGCTATTAATCAGGTCTTTCATGGTGTGTCCTGTGTGGTAGGTTCATCTCAGTCAGCAGTTGGGTGAAGTAATTTTGGGGGGCTGTTCACAGCAACCTTTCAGGGGATCTTGGTGCAACAAACCACATTAATCTGGAATTAACCCATAGGTTCTCATCCTCTGTGGAAACAAAAGAAGAACCTCTTTTCCAAATCAACATATCCTTAGACCCAAATTCTGAAATCAAGATACCTTTAAAATATATATGTTGGTTTAGCTTAGCAGCCCATGCAATGAAGTGTCTCTCTGTACTTAGCTCCTTCACAGTCAAAAAAACTCGAAGAAAACACAATAATATATAATCCAGACTCTCTGTGAATTTTCCATCTTTATGTGGCTTATTTTTTTATTCCCTTTAATCTATGGCTGTCTATACTCTGTCTCTTTGAAGACTTTGCTTTGTTTTTTAAAAGCCATTTAAACTTGTTTTTATGACTCTCTATACTCGTTTTCTTCTTTCTCCCAACACTATGCACATTTATCTAACACTATGACCCATTTAGAGGCCTTTTATGTCTGAATCTGTCCTGTTGTGAATCTGTAATCTTTTACTGTCCAGGAGCACTTCTTAAAATTCTAAGTGCTTCTTAAAACTCAAGCTGCACCATTGCTAGGGGAAATATGGTCCTGCTGGCTTGCTACGCCCAGGTTCATCATGGCAGAGCTGCTTGCTGCCTCTGAGAGACATGCTCACAGCCCCATTTTTAGGCACACAGCCAGTCTATGTTGCCAGTAAGCAAGTTGTAGCACGTTGCTCACAAACTTCATTGAAATACTTGGTGTCCTGAAAGAGCTAGAGTTTACTCTGGCAACACAGCCCAGAAAGCCAGCATTTCAAAGCAGTGCGGCTTTTATTCTGCTACCGCCGAGTCAGGAAAGCCTCTCTTAAAGGAGCTGTGGCATGCTGCCAGCTCTTTTAAGAAGCTAAGTTAAACTCCATATTTTTGGATCTAGAACTCCTTCTCAAAGCCTCTCAGGTTTTAAGTCAACCATGTTGGCACCAATTTGTTATAAGGAGTCTGCTTGTTTGTTTCCCGGCGCTTAGCCCCAAAATAATCACACAGAAACGATATTAATTAAATCACTGCTTGGCTCATTAGCTCTAGCTTTTCATTGGCTAACTCTTACATTTATCCCATTTCCATTAATCTGTATATTGCCACGTGGCTGTGGCTTACCGGCTAAAGTTCTGATGTCTGTCTCTGGCAATACTACATGGCTTCTCTCTGACTCTGCCTCCTTTCTCTCAGTATTCAGTTTAGTTTTCCCTGCCTACCTCTATTCTGCCCTGCACAGGTCCAAAGTAGTCCTTTATTAACCTACGGTATTCACAGCATACAGAGGGAAATCCCACATCATTTTACAGTAATGAGATTGAACCCAGGGCCTTGCATGCACTATGAAAATACTTTGAGTACACTGATTTGTGCGTGCGTGTGTGTGTGTGTGTGTGTGTGTGTGTGTGTGTATCCCCAGATCTTGTGCTAGTGAGACAGTACGTCACAGTGTAGTCAGGCTAGACTGAACTCATTATTCTCTCACCTTTTCTCCTGAGTGCTGGGAATGCTCAGCATCTTTAAACTCCACAGTCTTCCTTTTAGTCACACAGCCCGTTCTACATTTGTTTATCTTGTATGTCTGACCATACATGAGTCACGTGTCTCCCTTTCCTTCTTTTCTCCTCCCACACAGTTTTTGAACCATCTCTTAAGACTTACTTTAAGTAACTTTACTTTAAGGAAAGATATTTCCTTGTCTGTGAAATTCTATAGACTAACCTTGGTTCTTCCCTTTCCCTAACCTGATAACCCTTTTGGTCTGATTTCTCATCAGTCCATTGGGCTGTTATTAAGTCATACTTTACTTCTGCCATGACCACTTAACAGTGTGCACGATCTCTCTCTCTCTCTCTCTCTCTCTCTCTCTCTCTCTCTCGCTCTCTCTCTGTCTCTCTCGCTCTCTCTCTCTCTCCTCTCTCTCTCTCTCTCTCTCTCCACATCTTTAGAAGATTACAATATTTTTTAGGACACAATGTTCTTTTCCTCACTCAGCTCTTTGGGAGCTTCTTTTCTGTCTGCCAAAGGACAGTATCAGACTTTGTAGAAAGCAAGTAGGTAGTAAAATCACCTTGCTGGGTGGACATCCTGACTCGGTCACAAGATCCCAGCAAGTAATCTGTTCATTTTGTAGCCTGCTTTATCCAGCTTGGATATGGAATATATCCAAACCACTGTAAACCCAGTGAGGGGCTGGCCATTCATCTTTGCTCCATCTAGGTGTGAAATTAAAAGTTGTGACAAAGCACAGGTTCTAGAAGAAGAGAGGTGATCTATGTGCTGTCACCTGGGACACTCAGACTGGTTTGTTTCTATTGGCATTCCTACAAAGCTGGGCAAGTTTTCACTTGTCAGGCTGCAGAGACTCTCCCTTATGACTATGCATGATTTATTAAGCATGCTAAAGAGTGTCAGTCAAGGATAAAAGCATCTAGAGGTGAAGCTGATACATAGTAGGTATTCGACAGTCTATCCATCCCCATGGCTTTAGATGAAAAACGTTCCAGTTGTTTCTAAAGATGGACCCTTCCTCCTCACTTCCCCACCTCCTGCTTCTGTATTTGAATGTGATAAGCTTGATGCATCTCTTCGTTGTATGCAAATCAGTTATATGTATATAATTTCATTTAACCGCCAGAGTAATAATAATAATAAACACATTATTGGTCTTTGTTTTCCAGAGGGAAAGACTGAGCCTCAGAGATCTTAAGTTGTTTGCTCTCAGTGAGTGACTCACATTTTAAATTTCTAGTTGCATAAAGGAAGACATCAGAGAGGACATTTTGTTTCATTTCAAAGGAAATGGCATTGTTTTGAGAGCCAGGCCATGTTAGGTGTTGGTATTCACCGCTGAAACACGGGAACTTCATTGTGAGCTACAGAGGCCCACATCCCATGGCCCCTTACTTAAACAGGCCTGTCCAAAATCCTTGAAGGGACCTTTGCCATGTGTTCGTAAAGTTATACACTTCCGTGAGAATAAAAGGCTAAAATTATCCTCAGTTCCCACAAACTGTATAGGATTTGCAACCCCCGCCCCCCAAAATTGACTTGCTGCTGCCAAACAAAATAACCTCAGTTTTTAGCTACTTACATTGTCACCCAAACAAGACTCCATTTCCAACATCAGCTTTAGACAATGGTATATAAGCCAACAGTGTTTCAAATATTCTTTTGGACATGTCCAACCTGTGGCTCACAGGCCACATGTGTTCAGGTTATCTGTAAGTCCTGCCTAACACAGAATTATATGCAGACTTAGCACATTTTGAGGGGTCTGGTGGTTTGAAGGAGAATGGTCCAACATAGGCTAATATATTTGTCTGTTTGGTTCCATTCGTTAGGATTAGGAGGCGTGTCCTTGTCAGAGCATGTGGTCCACTGCGATTTTGAAAACTCATGCCAGGATCAAGAGCTTTCTTGTACTGTCTTCTCCCCTCTTGCCTTTCTTCTTCTCTTCTCTTCTCCCCCACCCCACCAACTTGTAGATCAGATGTGAGCTCGCAGTTACTGCTCCAGGGCCATGCCTGTCTGCCTTCTGCCATGCTTCCTACCATGATGATCACGAGCTAACCCTTTGAAACTGTAAGCAAGTCCCCAATTAAATGCTTGCTTCTATTAGTTGCTCTGGTCATGTTCCCGCCTCATAGCAATAGAGCAGCAGCTAAGACAAAGGTTTTGGGTGATAATTGTGTGTGTGTGTGTGTGTGTGTGTGTGTGTGTGTGTGTGTGAAGTTGATCTCGTGCTTCTTGTCGTTGCTGTGTTGCAATGTCAAAAGGTTGGACGTGGCTGCACGAAGAAAGCTCATGTTCTCTCACACTCCCTGTCTAGGCTGTTTTTGAGAGTGAATGCAATGACTAAAACCTTAGTATTTATCTTAGATCATGAGACTGAAACACCACACTAGGAGCAGCAGAGGGAAGAGCTGGCAGGGGCCTAGATCCTTGATGACCGACATGCCGCTCTGTCTGCCTGGATTCCCACTGGGTTTCTTTTAGGTGACAAGAATAAACTTCTAGGGAATGAGGGAAACATGGGAAGTTTGAGAATGGGTTGAGATGTAAGTAGGTAGAAGCCTTTCCAAGAGAACATGTTATTGCTGAATAATATTTTGCGATATTGGGGGAACATAGTTTATCCATTTACTCACTAAAGATTATTTGGTCTTTCTGTTTTTTAACTATTACAAATGATTCTGGTGATATTAAGAGATATCTATAGGTTTGGAGGCAAACATGCACATTTTTATTCTCTGGGAAAGACCATGACTATTATGAGGCAGTACTATAGTTGGATGTTTAGTTTTATTTATTTAATTTATTTATTTTTATTTATTAAAAATTTCCACCTCTTCCCCGCCTCCCTTTTCCCTCCCTCTCCCCACCTCCTCCTACCTCTCTAGTCTTAAGAGCAGTCAGGGTTCCCTGCCCCGTGGGAAGTCCAAGGTCCTCCCCCATCCACACAGGTCTTTAAAGGTGAACAGGCAAACAAACCAGGCTCCCACAAAGTCAGACCATGCAGCAGAATTAAATCCCAATGTCATTGTCCTTGGCCTCTCAGTCAGCCTTCATTGCCCGCCACGTTCAGAGAGTCCATTTTGATCACATACTCCATTGCTCCCAGTTCAGCTGGCCTTGGTGAGCTCCCATTAGATCAGTCCCACCGTCTCAGTGGGTGGACGCACCCCTTGTGATCCTGACTTCCTTGCTCACGTTCTCCCTCCTTCTGCTCCTCATTTGGACCTAGGGAGCTAAGTCCAGTGCTCCAATGTGGGACTCTGTCTCTATCTCCATCCATCGCCAGATGAAGGTTCTATGGTGATATGCAAAATATTCATCAGTATGGTTATGGGACGAGGCCAGTTCATGCACCCTCTCCTCTGCTGCCCAGGGAACAATCTGGGGATCTCTCCTTGGACCTGGGACCCCTCTAGAATCAAGTCTCTTACAAACCCTAAAATGGCTCCCTTAGTTGAGATATTTACTTCCCTGCTCCCATATCCATCCTTCCTCCATCCCACCCATCCCATTCCCCCAAACTATCCCAAATCCTCCCCTTCTCCCTAGAAAACGCTTTACTGAGTGAGGTAACCCAGACCCAAAAAGAGGAATATGGTATGTAATCACTCATAAGTGAATTCTAGCCATAATTAAAGGTCTTTGAGCCTATAATTCTTGATCCTAGAGAAGCTAAATAAGAAAGTGAACCTGAAGAAAATCATATAGTTATCCTCCTGGATATTGGAAGTAGACAAGATTGCCAGGCAAACATGGGGACACGGGGGGTGGGGGTGGGGAGTTGGGGGTGGATGTAAGGGGAGTTGGATGTTTAGTTTTTTAAGAAACTGAAAACTTATTTTCCAGAGTGGCTCTACCACTTAATAACCCAACAGCAATATAGGAGGTGTTGAGTTTTCCTGTATTACCACCAGCTTTGGGCACTGTCACAGTATTTCTGTTTGACATCTTATTACAGTCTGAATTTGGATTTCCCTGATAGCTAATGATGTTGTTTTGTTGTGCTTACTTACCATATGTGCATCTAAATGTCTCTTCACGTCTCTTGTTCCCCCGCCCTGGTCCCCAGGAAGGATTTATTTTTGCCTACTTCTTGAGAATATATTCAATTATGGTGGAGCAGGAATGATGGGGTTCATAGCAGATGAAGGGTGTGGCTGGAATCTTTTCCATCTGAGCAGATCAGGAAACAGAGACAAGGGCAGACTTTGCCCCTCAAGTTCCATTTCCCATGAATTATTTTCACCAATCAAGCCTTACTCTTTTAAAGGTTCCCAAGGTTCCAAAAACAATTACCAGCTGGGGACCAAGCATTCATATCACTAGCCTGTGGTGGACATTTCACATTTGAGTGATACACTTTCTCCCCTGGATCCCACAGCTGTGCAACCATTTCATAATGTAAAGTGCACCCGGTAGGGAGACCACTTCAGGTCTCCCTAGTCTCACCAGTACCAACTCTTCCTGAGAGTGCAGAGTTCCAAGCCTCCATGAGACTTTATAAAACTCAAAAATAACAAATGATACATTTCTATTATGCAATGGCACAGCAGGATGATTACTGTTCCTAAAGGGAGGGGGGGCAGAAAGGACTGGACCATGCAGGGTTTAAACACAGCAAGGCAAACACACCGAACCTTGCAGCTTTTTGCTCAGGATCTGAGTAGCATTATCTGGGCTCCAACGGGCTTGGGTAACCCACCCCTCTAGTTTTCTGTCTGAAGTATACATGGCCTCTCTCTTGGCTGGTTCCACTCCTTGCTGATAGATGTCACCTCAAATAGCCCGCATTCCCAGCGTAGTCCGTATCCTGCAGTGCCCATTGCAACTTCGGCTTCCTGTTCACAGCTTCATACACAGACCACTCTGGAGCTCCACGCAGAGAAGCTAACACCCGCACATCACCTGGCCTCAGTGGCTTTCTGATACCTTGAAACAGCCTACACATTCCCATGATTCTTGCACTCTGTATGTTGGAGAAAAAATAGCATTGTGTGGAAAAACCAAGCTTTGCTGGCAACCTGGCCCAATCTTGGACAAAAGGCTCAGTGGCTTCTATGTGTTGTGTTTGAACCTGGGAAAACATTTCCCTGTATGGCTCTGTGTTGGAGGAGGCTGCTTGTTCGTTCATTCCTGGCCACCCAGCCCCGAAATAACCACACAAAAACTGTATTAATTGAAGCACTGCTTGGCCAATTATTTAAGTGTGTTGCTAGCTAGCTCTTATATCTCATATTAATCCATTTCCATTATTTAATATTTTACCACTGACTGGCAAGGTTCTGGCGGGCGCTCCCTGTCTTTCTCCACTGGCGGCTATATTGTGTCTCATTGACTCCACCTATTCTCTCTCTCTCCATCTATCTGTTTAGAATCCCTGCCTTGCCCTATTCTGCACTGCAATAGGCTCAAAGAAGCTTCTTTATTAACCAATGATATTCACAGTATACAGATGGAAAATTCACATCAGCTATGCTTCACCAGGGTGCCCTTGGAGACTTTCTCTGGTCAGAAAAAATTCGTGCCAGATGTGTTTGTATTATTACAACCCAGAGCCTCTTTTGGGTGAGGTTTCATCCTCGTAGAATCTTTCCTGTTGCCCCAGGGTAAAGGGGGCTCTCTCTAATGGCACTGGTCTCTTCAACAGTCACAGTTACTGTGTCTGTACCTGCCTTGAGCAGAACATCAGCAACGTAAACCACGTTCATGTTCCTTTCCTCCCCCGACCACACACTTTCTTTTCTGCTGCACCATTTTCTCTTTCACACACTACAACTCTGGTTAAATGCAGCGAGCAGTAACCATCCCATAGCCTGAGTGTTAGACTGTCCTGAAATTTTCTCCAAACAGCTTAGGCCATTGCTTTTTTATTCAGCCACATTCATATTTCAAGACATGGGCAGCAAGCAGTCAGGTGTTTTGCAGAAGAGACCATGACTGACCTCTAGATCCATTGCCAATAATCTTTCCTTTCTGAAGCATCATAGTTACTGTTCTTACTGGCACAGTCACCGTCCTTATGGTCACAGTCACCGTCCTTGCGATCACAATCACCGTCCTTCCCGGCACAGCCAGCCTATCCATGTCAAATTGTTCCAGCATATCTCTCAGCATCGCTATACTTTCTCCTTGAGCAGCCTCTGTGCTTTCTGTTGAAAATTATTTATACTTGTACACAGCAATTTCTTGATTCTCCATTCTGTGCCATTAATCTCTGTGTTCATTTTCTGCCAATTCCAGAGGACTTCTTTACTATGTCACCTCGTCCTTGTGTGGCTCAAAGGACTTGACCTGATTGGGGTGGTGAAGCTATAAAGAAACAACAGACGCACAGACACAGGAAAAGCTGGTACCAGTGGTCTGGGCTCTCTGATGGAATCTCAGGTTGAGGAATGGGCATTCTCTGTTGGGAGGGAGCAGTCTTCAGGCTGTAGACATGGAGGGGGGGTGTCAGCATCCATCCCTGCACCAGGAGACTTGACTACCCCTTTGAGTCTCACCCAGTCACTTCTGTTATCAAGTGAGTTGAGACGTGTGCCCTTTTCTTTTAATTCGTTCAAGAAATTACATAAAAACAGTGCTACTTTCTTTAAACAACATTTGGTAGACTTCTCCAATGGAACAATCTTTATTTTCTCAGGACCTTATGGGCAAAATTTTTAAGACAGAATCACAGAAAGAACTAATATAGTTTCATGTAATACTGTGGCAAACTCATCCGCTGTGTGCAAGGGAGGCTCTTTGCAAGTTTCCCACGTGCTTTCTGGTTTCTGCCATGGCACAGTGCAGATGAAGGATTGCTCGGTGTGACTTGGAAGAGCCAGGACAGTCCTGGTGGGTAGGATGGAGCTAGCTGCAGCTCTGTGGACAATCTGAAGACTCGGTACAATGACATAATTGAGAATCCATCAGATATGTTATTAAATATAGTCACTTATAAGCATAATATACACACATGTCTGTAGGACACTGAGAAGGTCACATGTTGGGGTAAAAAGAATTTTAAAGGCTGGGGGAGGTACTTATTCTCAGTGAGGTTTTGATTTTAGGGTTGGAGAATCCTGATCCTAAAACACTGGATCCAGCCAGTTCCAAAGCCTGCAGCTTTATGCCCACTAATCCATGGTATAAAACACCCACAATCCTGGCAGGTGGAGGAAGCAGAGAGAATGTGCCCGTACTTTGGGATCCTCGGGGGTTGTGGGTGGACACAGCAGAACAACTCCCCAGGGCTGGTGAATGAAGATCTGTCACTGACTCAGAAGGAGCCTGGCGATGTAGCTGCCGCTGCATTTTTCTCCCTGGGACTGTTGAAAATGCTCTGTCAGAGCTGCCAAGGAGGAGGAACACACACTGTGGCAAACTGATTAGCTTTTGCAGGACTAGACATGGCCCCAGGGGGTTTTAGGATGCTGTGCCCTGCTCTCCTCTCACTCTGGGCCAAGGCTGCCTCCTCCTCTCCTTCCTGCCTGGTGATATAGTCTCTGGTCTGTCTGGGTCCCCAGCTGGCTAGAGGCTCTTGTGACATCAGGGTCATTTCTGTTATATTACTCACAGAAACTCCAAAGCTAGCAGACACATCAGAAACCTGTTTTCCATTTTATTCATTCTGTTTTTAATGATCTCCTTTTGCCCATAAGACCAGGCTGTCTAGATTCTTTATGAAGACATTAATTCATTCATATCAACCAAGTTCTTATCAGTTAGGTACCTCCCATAGTCCTCATCTCCTAACATCCTCACCCTGGAGGGTGAGGGCTTCCAACCAATGAATTTTGGGGGACCACAGCTATGCTGACTAGTCTTATATCAACTTGACACAAGCTGGAGTTACCTGAAAGGAGGGAGTCTCAACTGAGAACATATCTCCATAAGATCCAGTTGTAAGGCATTTTCCTGATTAGTAATCAATGCAGAAGGGCCCAGTCTTTTAGAGGTGGTACCATACATGAACTGGTAGTCCTGGGTTCTATAGGAAAGCAGGCTCAGCAAACAAGCCATGGGAAGCAAGCAAGTAAGCAGCAACCTCCCATAGCCTCTGCATCAGCTCCAGCCTCCAGGTTCTTGTCCTGCTGAGTTCCTTTTCTGACTTCCTCCAATGATGGGCTATGACCTGGAAGTGAAAGCCAAATAATCCCTGTCCCCCCAACTTGATTTTTGATATGGTCTTTTGTCACCGTAATAGAAACCCTAATGGCTAAGACAACAGCCATTCAGATTACAGCAAGATTCAATCATTGATTTATTTTGTCAGTTGTTACTCGTGGGCCAAGAACCTTCATTAAATGTGGACTGTTCCCGAAGGACAAGCGTGGAACACGTCTACAATAATTTTTATTTCTAAATTGCTCAGCTGCTGTATGGAAGCCTTCCAAAGTGTATATTTCACAACATTCTGTAAATTAAGCGAGTTCTCTTCTACCAACAACCTACCTAGGAGTGAAGCACACGCATCTGCTGGAGGGGACAAGCAGGGCTCAGGGGACAGGCAGCTCTCGGCTGCGGTGCAACCAAAGGGAAAGTAGCACTCCTCCTGTTCCCACAACCGATGCCCCAAGTCAGGTCTGGTCGCTGGTCCCCAGTAAGCTAATTAAAAAAAGGAAGCAGGAGAAAGGAGATGTATTCAATGTGGTCATGCTGGGAAGAGGAGGCCGCCCACCCTGGGGAGGTTTGATAGTTGTTAGAATTGTGGGGGATCTCTTTCAGGAAGACAAGGTCCCTTCTGGATGGGTCCCTTTCCTCCTCCCAGCATGAGATTCTGGGGGAAATTCCAACTTCGTTGGGGTCCGTTGTTTGGGTAGTCTTATAGTCAGAGGAGAGACATGTGTCTCCTTAGAATAGCTTCCCTTCTGCCAAGCCTACAGTCTTGTTTGTTAGGAGACTGATATGCAGTGTCCCTGGTCTGCAGCAGGGAGCCTCAAGCTCCTTCTACACCATCATGATAATCTTTTAGACTATAGTCAAATTGTCTAGAGTCCTCCCAGCCCTGGTGCGACTCCTGAGGTAAAAAAGTGTGACCCTGTGGGTCTTGTGCTGACCTAGAAGGCAGAGCAAAGAGAAACAGGGCAGAGCCATGATTCCTACAATAATTACCATGAGAGTCTTGAAGTGGAAAGGGAAACCCAGGATCAGCAAATGGCTAGCAGTCTCTCTTTAAGGCAGCACATAATACATAGAGACTAAGCTGGTGGCCTTCTCAGGGGACCCACAATGCTGGATGATCCTCGTGCCTCTGGAGGAGAATTCTTCATCCTGGGTCAACTTCTTACTGACTCTTTAATAGAAAACATGGACAAAGAATGATCACCGGTAATGGGAAGCCCAGACGCAAGGTAGGAAGGACTACCTTTGCCTGGAGCCAAACAAAGATTAAACCATTTAGAACTCTCCATGTTATCTGCAAAGAGCAAAGAGGGGGATGCTGCTGAAATCACTTAGATTATCAATTTTAGGAATTCACGAACTAAATATTTCTGTTTGAGGCTAAAAGATTTAATATCATTTTTAAAAACAGGGAGAAGCCAGGCATACTCATTAAAAGAAAAAAGAAATCTCACTGCTTTGCCAAGGAGGCAAACAAGGGCCTCAGAGCTCATACTGAGGTACAGACCAAGGTACGTGCGAAGAGGTCTGAGCTCCTATGTTGGGGAACTGGTGCTGTCTGATGTCCATAGTATCAAAGAGAAGTCCCCTTTGGAAAATAAACCTAGCGGAACTTCTCAAGATGATGAGACTAGCTTATTGTTAGAATATTGTCAAATATTGTCAATAATAAGACTGCTACCACAATTTTGAGCCAAAATTTGAAGCAAGCTTTAATTAAATACTGGCTAGGATGATGGACACTGGACAGGCCCGTTCAAGAATTCACAGAAAGCAGCCACAAGCTGCATCGGTCAGGTGTTTATAAAGGGAAACCCACAAGGTTCCATTCCCACCTTCATCCAATCAGGGACAAGCGTACATCCTGACATACTTTCTGCCAGCATATGTCCCACCTACATGTGATCAAGCCCATCTGGTGCCATTGGGTCAACCAAACTAGTTTAGGGAAGCAAAAACATGAGGCTTTTTAAAATATAAACAACAGCCTCTAGCACCTCAGGAAGTTCCTGTCCTTGGGCAAGTAGGGCTTACAGGCTAGAGGCAATTTTGTTTTATGGATCTCTTAGGCACAGAAATTAAAACTTAATACATAACTTTAGCCAGGCAGTGGTGGCACATGCCTTTAATCTCAGCACTCGGGAGACAGGCAAGTAGATCTCTGTGAGTTCGAGGCCAGCCTGATCTATAGAGTGAGTTCCAGGACAGGCTCCAAAGCTACACAGAGAAACCCTGTCTCGAAAAGACAAACGAAACAAACAAACAAACAACAACAACAAAAAGACAAAACTTTGGCTCTCACATGAAGTTGTTAATTCTCCCGTAGTGAGAATGAATTCATAGAGTGACGGGAGGAGGAAAGAGACCCCCACGGTAGCTCGTCTTTGTGATGCTCTTCTCTGGGTAATTTATGCTGAAGGGAGAAACCAGGACACAGAGCTTTGTCACAGATGGGAAGAGAGAAAGGGATGTCAGTCATTTTTGTTCTAATTCCTATACATTAAAAACAACATCATTCGTCCCTGGTGGTTTCCATAGCTACTCCACCCCTTGGCTCTTGTTTGCAATTTAGCTTGGGCGAGGTCAGGGACGAGCGGTCTATGCACAATGGGAGAGGACATCTGATTCATATGGTCCGTCGCTATTCAGCATCTGAGAGGCTGGAAGGAGAACAAAGCCGATCCGAAAGGAATCCTCTCTACCATGACACCCTCACCTTCTAGGTTTTATTAAAAACATGGTGTAAGTTTGTCCTTCTAGCTTAACACGAACTGCAGCACTCGGGTAAACATGCCTCTTGGTCATAATGTAAATACATAGAATTTAAATATTCCCAACAAATTTATCCTCCTGTTTCTTTAGAGTCCTTTAAATTATAAGAAGAAAAAAGAAAGACATGTAAACTCCCAACAAGAAGAACTAGAGGTGGGCTCAGCAGAAGAACCATCTAAATCAGTGGTTCTCAATGTGTGGGTCACAACCCCTTTGGGGCTCAAACAACCTTTTAACGGGGGTCACCTATGACCACTGGAAAATATAGATACGTACATTACAATTCGTGACAGTGATAAAATCACAGTTATGCAGTAGAAATGTAAATAATGTTATAGGTGGGGGTCACACAACATGAGGAACTTTATTAGAGGGTCACAGCATTAGGAAGCTTGAGAATCACTGATGTAAAAATACCTCAATTAGTCATGTGAATTGGCAGATGTGGAACTGATTGAAGAAGGCACATGTTGGAACACCCATGTAAGGACAAGCGGCAACATCCGAGCTGGTTACACCACCGAGCTTTGGAGAAGTGGCTCTTATAAAGGAGGGAGTGGAAACACTTGGAACCAGAAATGAGGTTAACTTATAGCCCAAGGATAGAGGAGTCACACTACCCTTTCCTCGCCTTAACACCGCCAGAGCTGCCAGCTAGGTTTGTCCTTAGGGAGATAATTATTGTGCTCCATCTAGCACTGACAATCACTCCATAGAGAAGATGATCCTACCCAGTGTCAGGTCCGACAAACGGCAGCCCTGTCCCCATATATGTTAACAGATCTTGGAACCATTTCATTACTCTCAAGTGTGCACAGCAAAGCAAAGATCTCAACACATTTGCAGGCTCCAGCGAGTGGGGCTGAGTGAACCCAAAGGAAAATGTGGAAAAGCAGAGAGCAGAAGATAACGTTAAAGAGAAGGTCAGAGTATCCGCCCCATACAGAAAGGCAACCTGGGAAAGGACAGGATTGAGTGCTACATGCAACAGTCTGGAATTTGACCCTCCTAACCACACAGAACAACTCAGTTTCACAGTCAGTCAGGGAACGCAACTGTCCATGTTCTGTGTCAAGTGCATCCTGGACACTGGCAGTAGCAATTTTATTTTTGATGATTTTCTACCAGTTTTTTCCAAGGTGGGTAGCAATTCCATCTCTCCATCATCTCCTTTGCCAAAAACAGATTGCAAGATGAAGAATAAGACCTGTGTCTGCAAAAAGCCTCTCTCTTTCTCTCTCACTCACACATACACACAAATGTTGCAAACAGATAAAAGAGATGAAATAACAGAAAAGGGGGAAATAAACACTGCTGTACATATAGCAGGATGCCTAGTAGCTGTACATATAGTAGGATGCCTAGTAGCTGTACATATAGTAGGATGCCTAGTAGCTGTACATAAAGTAGGATGCCTAGTAGCTGCTGTACATATAGTAGGATGCCTAGTAGCTGTATATATAAGAGGATGCCTAGTAGTTGTACTTATAGTAGGGTGCCTAGTAGCTGTACTTATAGGAGGAGGCCTAGTAGCCGTACATATAGGAGGATGCTTAGCAGATTGCAGAACAAGCTCTCTGTCCCACACTGTCATGGACCAGCCCCATGCAGCAGTACACTTCAGAGCTGTCCTGTTCCTCCAACCCAGGGCTGACTGGAGGAAAAGGGAGAATGTACTGAATGAACAGGCACAGAGCTCCACTTGCTATAGAAAAAGAGGCTCATGCTCTGATATAAATGTTAGGGTCCAGCAAGATTGATAATTGGGGTGAGATCTGCCTTCTGTTGCCAAGGCTCCTCTTGTTTGCTTTTCTTCCTTCCTCCACTCACCTGTACCCCCAATATAGAGACATTTTTGGTGCCTAAAATTCCCTCGATTGGTCCTATTAGCTTTCAATTTCTGTTTCCTTCTGCCCAGTTAAAAGACTCAACTTCTGATGTCTCAAAAACTCAAAACCTTTTTGTTTTCGTTTTGTTGTTTTTCTTTTTGAGACAGAGTTTCTCTGTGTAGCCCTGGCTGTCTTGGAACTCACTCTGTAGAACAGGCTGGCCTTAAACTCAGAGACCCACCTACCTCTGCTTCCTGAGTTCTGGGATTAAAGGTATGTGCCACAACCTAGTGACTGGGTCTTTAAAATAACCTGAGTATAGTTGATGCTAGAATCCCAACTATTGTTTCAGAACCACTCAAGTCTGCAAAAGAAGACATTTCTGTCCTTTTGCAGTCTGGGTGGCATGAGTGTGGTGTCCAACTACCAAAGGCTTAGGACAGATAGTTCGGGGTCTCCAGGAGTTTCTGGTTATAACACATAGCTACATGGTTGTTGTTCTAAATAACTATCCCGGGCATACTCATTTAGCTGATCCAAGGGAGAAGCTTCTTTCTCCCAACGTGCAAAATTGTGTGTCAAGGGCTGAAGAAAGTGCTTGCCCGTGAAAATCAACACCAATCTGGAGAACGAATCTGAACTCCCTGCAAGGAAACTTGTAGACTCCTGAGAATACTACCTCCTAGTCTGGCACCACGGCACATCTCCCAGACTGTATGCTACGGACCGGCTCAGGGGAGCCACTCAGACCGTAAGGGAATCAGGGCGAAGGCACAGGAGAGATCAGGATACGGCGAGGAAAGTGACACACAGACACTCTCAATGTTGAGACATGCTGTTGCGATTTACTTACTTCAGTGCAGGATTATATATTTTTTACAATCAAAGAACTTGGCAAAGGCATACATCATCAAATCATAAGACAGAAAAGAACAGCATAAAATAATTTACAAAAAGAATCTTTGAAGATGCTTTGACTTGGGCACAAGGACTTCTGCTTTCTCACACTATACAAAACAAACTCTCTCCTCTTGCCTTCAAAGAGATCACTGCCCTTGAGCTAGACCATCTTTATCAGCTTGCAGGTGGCTGGTTGGTTTGAGCTAAGTGACCTTGTGTGCCTGAGTGAGAAAGAAAAAAGGCTACTATCTCCCTGGGAAAGCTTTCTGCTAGGAAAATTCTAATACATAGTCTTGAATCTTTCTGAAGTTTACTTTATATCACTAACTTCAACTTTCCTCCCTTCTCAATTCTCAGGCTCAGATATTGTCAGTTTAGGCTAGGTCTTTCTCTTCCCACAAGAAAGGTTTCATAGGCCTTCTGTTTACAATTGCACATATTTCTCAGGCAAATGCCTAAAGCTTCTAAGATGTATCCTAGTAAAATTAACTCCTTTTGTTCCATATCATCAAGGAATTGTTCTAATGATGATTCTGGCAATTTCAGAACTGGCTACTTTTTTAAGGCTTTGATTAATAGCGGAGCAGAATTCAAAAATGTCCTTAGCAGTCTTGTTTGTATCCGCAACTGCCTGGAATAGTCTGATCTATTGATAATCTGCAAGAATCACAAAGAACACACAGACAAAGGAAAAGACACACATATGGCTCCAAGGACAGCCAGGTCGAGTCAATACTAATGGCAACTCAGGTAGCTTTACACCACAACTGGTTGCCAGGGACCCGCCTGGAACACACAGCTCCTGGAAGCACAAATCCCAATCCTGCCGGCAATATTTGCCCATCCAGTCAGCATTTCTGCTACACTGGCAAGACAGCCGTGGATGTAGCAACTGTACAGCGAGCAGTCAGCACTGCTGGGCAGATCCCCAGATGAACATTCGCACGGCAGAAATCCAATTCTCTTGCAAGGATTGCCTAGTGCCCAGTGCCGGTGAGTGGGATTGCAGCAGTACTCATGCTGACGGGCTTTGTGCGCGCGCAAGCATACATACCCACCACCTGCGTTAGGAAGCAGAGCGAGAGTGGAGTAAATGAGTCGGCACGTTTTGTGTTTACATGTCTAGAGCTATAAATTGGATTTCTTAAGAGACATGGGAAAACCCAAACCCAATTCCATGTTGTTGGATTCTGTCACAAGCATTTTCAGCCAAATAGTGTTTGTTTCGCTTAGGTTTCACAGAGAATAAACTCGGCATTCCATAGAGCTAGGGGGTTGTAAAGAGCCGGTGTGAGAAGGACGAACCATCTGCTGCATAGCCGAGCAAGAACTATTACTGCCCGGCTTCTAAGGCAGCTTCCTGTGGCTCTCAAGGTTTCCGAAGGATTTTTATAATGAGAATTAACTCTAAACCGCCCATCTGCTAGCTCTCCCTGATTCAAATTATAGCTGCCTCGGCCCTACTAACCATAAACTTCTGAGCCAAAGGGGTCTTTGGAGGTATCCACACCAATGAGATTTGTGCCTTGAGGAACTGGACAGTTCTATCCCATAGGGCTTTCTGTCTATCATCACTTAGGTATTAACAGAAGTACAGTGTGAAAATGATCATTTCTAGATAATCTAATTTTTTAAGTCTGCTTTTATTTGTGGGGAGGGGAGCACAGGCGTCGGAGGAGAGCTTGAGGGAGTCGGTCCTCGCCTTCTAACACCGGGGTTCTGGGCACTGGACTCAGGTCATCAGGCTTGGCAGCAAATGTCTTTACCTAGTGAGCTGTCTCTCTGGCCTAGGCAATCTAATTTTGCACTAAGAAAATTTAAAAGAATTGATTAAAAAGTTAGGACAAAGGGACTTTTAAAACCAGCTGGTGTTACTGTGGGGGAGGAGGATGGATCAATCATGATGGTGATCTTAATGGGGTGGCATTGTCACCAGAGCCAGAGACCCTGTAATGCAGGTGCCTGGACAAATTCCCATGGTTCGCATCCTTTCAGCTGAAGCCCTTCCATCAGCCCCCTTAAGCTCTGAAGTCCAGATGGACTTTCCTACGAGACGTGAGAATCAATTTATGTCAGTCGAAATTGTGTAAAGCAGATTTTTCTCTTGCAGACTACTTTCAGGTTTTTCTCTCTCTTTTTCTTTGATTTCTAAAGACCTACACATTTTCATTTTATGTGTGTGAGTGTTTTTGTCTACATGTATGTGAGTGCATGGCATTGCATGTCTGCTGCCTTCGGAAACCAGAAGAATGTGTTGTATCCCGTGGAACTGGAGTTACAGACAGTCGTAGGCTGCCATGTGGGTGCTGGTAACAGAACTAGGGTCCTCTACAAGAGTGTCAAGTGCCCTCAACTACTGAGCCATCTCTCCAGGCCCTCTCTTCTTTACCAGTCCTGCTTTGCGCCTTCCGTACTTGATAGTCGTCTACTGATCATTCTTCCTCATGGGGTGAATGTGCACAAACACCACAAACTGAACGTTATTTACATCTGTGATGTGGGAGAATTGTCTGTATTCTGTCAATCATATTTTAATAAAACGCTGATTGGCCAGGCAGGCAGTATAGGCGGGAAAACCAGACAGGAAGTAGAGATGATGCAATGAGAACAGGAGAATTCTGGGAAGCAGAGAGGTTCCTCCGCCACTCCTGTGCAGACCACCAAAGAGGCAACATGTAAGCTGTCACACTGAGAAAGGTACTGAGCCCATATGGCTAAAATAGATAAGGATAATGGGGTAACATAAGTTACAAGGACTAATAAGGAGCCTGACCTAATGGGCCAATCAGTTTATAACCTTATGGAGTCCTGTGTGTGATTTTCTTTGGGCTTGCCCGGCTTTGGGGTACTGGGCGGGACAAAAACCCCAACAAGCCGGCCTGTCATGTTACACATCTGCCTGCATTGGAAGGTCTGATGTAAAGAGAGCTCACCCGCCTGGGCACGAAGACTCCCACCGGTAATCTCAGCGCTTGGGAGGCAGAAGCAGGAGAACCGCTGTGAATTTGAGGCTAGGGTGGTCGACCTAGTGAGTTTCAGACCGGCTATGGCTACATAGTGAGATTCTGTCTCAAAACAAACACGCAGCAATGACAGAACCATCTGACACTGGAATAGCCAATCAAAATTTAAACTCCAGACTTGAGTGAGTTTTAGCATGAGAAGCTGTCCTTTTAGAAAGTGTATATGGTGGTGGGTTTATTGTCACGTAATTAGGCCTAACTTTTTTGACTTCCAACAATTAAGATAATCAAACACGATTATTTTATTTGTGAGTTGGTTGGGACTCAGTGGGGGCAGTTTTCCTGCTGGGGTCACTCATTCAGTGGTGAATAAGTCTGGAATATTCCCTATTTGGAGCCTTGGTGAAGACAAATGGAACTACACGCACACACACACACACACACGCACACACACACTTTTTTCCTTTCTCTTTATGCCTGATTTTGACTTGGACCATGCTGGGAAGCTTTCACATAAGAGCCCTTTCTAATGCTCACCGAATGCCATGTCGGCTGCTATCTCAGTGGCCACGGCCAGTGTGAATGGGCCCTGCACAAGGGTGTGACTACAGAAGGCCACGCTTTTGGGGACTGCCAAATGGTTTCTCTGCTCCTCCTTCAGCAGCATCTTGCTATCCAGTAATTGCTAATTTATTAACAAAGTGTAAGTGCTTCAAGTTACCATTTTATATGAGTCTCCTCAGAGCCTGACATTGACCCTGCTCATTGCACAAATGCCCACTGGGTGGTTGAATGAAGGAAATACAGGTATGGAGTAAGTTACTCCACTCATTGCTGGGAGAGCCAAGGCGACCTCGCTTTTTACCCTGTAGGGGTGAAAATCTGCAGAGAGCTGTCTTCCTCTAAGTCTTGGTGTACTTGTCCTCACACATCCGTTTGCATCTCTCCTCTCTGCTTTGGGGGTTTGGAAGGCTGTGAGTGGCTGTCGCGGAGTAGAGCGGCTGGTCTTTTTGTGTGCTGGGGAGCCTAGTCATGCGCTGGTTCTGCCACTACCACTGGGCTGCATCATCAGACCCGAGGAGAAAGCTACTAGTGCCTGGACCTACGGCCTCGTGCATGCTAGGTAAGCTCTTTCCTTCTTGTCTTTATAATATGGCTGCCATTTTCTTTCTCGTGGACTGTGAAATAAAATAGTTAGACCAGGTCTATAGTTTCCACTATGTCCCTCTATAGAAGTCCAGGGGGAGGGTGACCAGCTTTGGTGGGAGGGGAACCCCTGAATCTAACCATGTCACCTGAACCTTCATCTCTCTTACACATAGCTGTGTGTTCTTCATGACAGCATGTTTGAACAAAGGCTTATGCTACCAAAAAAAATTATTCAAAAATTCTTTCATTTCCACAGTTCTTTGACTCTTCTCAAAATCCAAGGCTCCTTTGAAATTTCAACTATGCATTTTCACTTTATATTTTGTTCCAGGTAGAAAAAAATTGTAAGTAAGTTGTGCTTGGAAAAAAAATCCTTGTTCTTTTTTTAATGCTGTTTTGATTTATTTTGACATCTAGCAGGCATGTCAGCTGGGTCCCCAGAATACCAATGACTTTCTGGTCTTCAGGATGGAGATGCGGTTTACAGACCTCCCTTGGCGCATAGACTCCGAGACCCTGCCTTTCCAGATCAGCTCCAGTCTCAGAGCCTTTGGAATCTGAAGTCTAAATGTGCTCTCCATGTGAGTGTTAGCATCTGTACTCTAATTCCTAACGTTTGGCTTCTGGGTATATTAAGGAGAGGATTGGGGTTTTTTAAAGGACAGTGGTTTGATACATACCTCATTTGCTGACTGTCAGAGTTCTCTATGGGTTACTGTGTTTGGGGGTGGGGGGCTCATTCATTTGCTCAAAACCTACCTTGTGTTCAGTGGGGTTCTAGGCACTGGGTGTGACTGAGAGCAGGATAGAGATGCTGTCCCTGCAGCCTGACATTTGCATGCAGCAGAAGGAGACGGTAAGGAGTAATCATGGAAGTCGGACGGTTTCAGATAAGGACTACTGTTGCAAAGAGAAAGAACAAAATAAAGTCAAAGAAAAAGGATGATGGGGAGTAGACTCACCAGTGAAAACGCTTTATGGGGTGATGTTTTAGTGGGAAAAAATGAGACTGAACGGGCCATTCTAAAAGCTAAAGCCATGTAAGGAGATCAAAGGGAAGAATATCCTCCGGAGAGGGAGGAACTGAGAGGAGATGGCGATGTATGTATTGAGGGACAGAAAGGAAGCCAGGATCACTAGTGACGACTGGAGGAGAGGAAGGATGGTAGGAGCTGAAGCTGGAGGGAAGATAGATCATCATCACACAGGGCCCAGAAGCGTGCAGGGCGCATCCCAGGTACAGTGAGCTGTCAGGTGTAAAGCTGGGTGTGAAATAATCCCGAACCCTTCTTCAACAGCATCCATCGTGCCTGGAGTCAGTGTGCTCATTACCATCCCCTCTCACAACAGCAAATGTAAAGTCTAATGTGGTATTTTACTTGTTTGACTCACGGCTATAAACCCAAGTTCCTGAGACAGTGCCTGACCAATCATACCCTGCTAAAAGTCCTTTGTGGGATGAATCAACCCTGTAAGGGGCATCTGTATTGTGAGAAAGTGACAAGGTAGTGAATAACAAGGTATTGGTATTTTTTTTTTTAGATTTACCTGGGGTCAGAGAGAGATCCCTGCATAGCATTCAGCATCTTATACTATACACATGTGTGATGTAATAACAGTTTGAAGTCAATTGCTGGAGTTCAATCTCTGTTATCCCCATCTTCTACCTTGCTTCAAGGTGACGTGTGTGTGTGTGTGTGTGTCTATATATATATATATATAAAACTATATTATGATCATATGCTAAAATATAATGCAGTATATACAATATTTTAAGTATGTTTAATGCACATATAGTATACTATATATTTAAATATGTAAATAATGTTGATTACCTATTGTGTTTATATATTGCATATAATACACTATCATGGCTATTCTTGGTTGTTAACTTGACTACATCTGGAATTAATTCAAACCCAAGCAGCTGGGTATATCTGTGAGGTACTTTTAATCCAGATCCTTTGAGGTGGGAAGGTCCAACTTTGATCTGAGCCACACCTTATGCGGGCAACCAATATAAAAGGTGTGGAAGATGACAGCTCTTGCTCATTGACTTCTTGCTCTAGGTCTCCCTAGTCAAGTCCATTCCTTATATATATATATATATATATATATATATATATATATATATATATCTGTCATCTTGAAGCATGGAAGAACATGGGGAAAGCAGACATCTGAAGTTGGACGTATCTGGGTTCAGAGTCCTCTTCTGGCTCCTGTCGACTGGTTATTTGAAAGTCACCACCCTGATTTCATTAATTTCTTCTGAAGTTTTCTGTGGGAAAATTACCCTGTGTTTTGCATTTCCTGGCGTGTGAGAAATCCTGCCATGGTGAGAGGCTCAGGTCCTCCACAGATATGGGGGGGGGCAGCTAGAAGGTGATGCAGTTTTTTTGCTACCAGATACCCTCCCCATCTCCTTCCCGCCTGTGGCGTCTGAAGCCACTGCATATCTACAGGACCATGGTAGCAACAGTGGCTCAGACATGGGACCCGTGCTTCTGCTTTGTGAAAATATAGAACCAGGGATCACAATAATGACAAACCCAGAATGCTTAGGCACTGTTCTGAGAAGTGCTCACATGGAATTACCCAGTTTCTTATCATAAAAAACAAAACAAAGCAAAACAAAGCTTCTCTACAAGTGAAGGAGTCAAGTGCCAGGGGCTAAATAAATCTCCAGTAGCGCATGGTGCTGAGTGGCAGAGCTGGAGTTCAAACCCAAGGAGCTTGGCTTCAGAGCCAGAGCTCTGCACAGCCTCTATGTGGAGTGACCTATGCCCTGAGGAGTAGGAAAGTGACGGATTGTACCTGTGTCTGTGGGCTGCACCCTGCAGGGTCCACTGGTGGCACAGACTTCTAGGTCCCATGGCCCAGTGTCCTTTGAACTTGCAGCGACAGAAAGACCTCAGTGTGTGACAGACTATGCCTATTTGCATGACAGTCTTCGAGCCAAGAGAAGCAGCAGGTAGCTTCAGATGACTGGTATCTAGCCTGCTTCTCCCAAATCCTCATGTGACACCAGAGGTTCCCTCCTCCTAAGAACACATGCGCTATCATCATGTACCAGGTGCTGGTTACCATTTCAACTTCATCCCGAGTTGAGTTTCTATCACAGACAGTGTCTAGCACATAGTAGGTGCTTCGTGCATAGCCAATTCGTGAGAGAAAGAAGATAATTTTAGACAATGATGAAGAACCCTTTTAGAAAGCAGGTTTCTGCCTTCTGCCAGTCTGGGAGCAATGCCAGGTGGGAGAGCTGATGTTGTGCCATTGGCACAGACAGAGATCCATTTTAAAATGCAATGGCAAATTTAAACGTTCAGGCACGAGGAATATTTTTATTACTGCACCTTGCCAAAGGGAACTGAAGCAGATTTTGATATAAAAATTGACAGGAAGCAAAAGTGGGATGGATAAAAATAGAAAAGAAATTACCAAGCCTCGAAAGGAAGTACACAAGACAAAAATGGAATTAAATCCACCTTGACTGGAAGAGATTATATGAAAAATGAATAAATTGACAGTAAATTAACATGTAGCACATCTACAATCTGTCTGTAGAGGATAATAAAAGATATTTTTATTACCTCCATGCAGAATTTCAGTGGACTTTTTTTTCCCTGTTGGCTTCTGAAATGAGAGGTTTGGTTAGGGGTGGAGTTGCTTTTTTTTTAACTTTCTTTTTATTTATTCTTTGTGTCTTTCACATCAGAGGTTTGATTTTCTATAGTGCTGAATGTGGCTGCTTTGGGGCCCATGGAAGAGCCTGGGTTGTGTGTCTAAAACCTTCATGGTACAAGTATTTTCTTGGATGAATTTTTTTCTGAAGTCGAAGGTGTGTAGTTAGCTAAGGATTGGGGTGTTTGTGTGATGTTTGGGGCTGTAGGGGATGGACCAATCCAGAGCTGAAATCCTTGGGAAGGGAAGCCTTGAAGCCCCTCTCCTCAAAGCCTTGAAGAAGCTGTATGATCGTGGGTGCAGCCCATAACCTTGGGTTCAGTCCCACTAATTAAAAAAGGGGCAGACTTCTGTGAGAAATCGGTCAACAAGAAACAACTTAAGGGGAGAGGAATTCATTTTGGCTTGGCATTTAATGGACATAATCTGTCCCATTGAGGAAGTCATAGTGACAGCTGTGCTGTGACAGATGTAGTTGGTCACACTGCATCCACAGTCAGGATATAGAACCTTAAGACCCTCCCCTAGTGACTCACTCCCTCCAGCAAGGTCCTTTAGCCTTCCAAAACAGCGCTACAGGCTGGGGACCAAATAGCCAACCATGAACTTGTAGGGTACATTTCACATTCAAAGCAGAGTGTCCTGTTTCATTCACAAATATCCAATTAGATAATAATCAAGCAAGTACTTTGAAGAGACTCTGTGTGATACACAAGGAGTTACTGTTATAATTTTTCTAAGTAATAAAACAATTGTATGTATAGCTTTAAAATTGCTTTAAAAATTAGTGGGCAGGGAAAATGAAAAGCAACCAAAGAAATGTACACAGGACTTCTTTATGCAGTATTCCGTAATTTAAACATTCCACTGTATTTCCCTTTTGGGAGGCAGAGCGTGCTGAGCGTACCTGGGGGTTGACAAGCACAGAGAGGCTGAATGAATTGCAGAGCCTCCTAGACCACAATTGGCGGAGTCAAAGCTAAAGCCCGGGCCATCCCATGGCATCCAACTGCTAGCCCAGAGCTACTCCAGTCTTCTGGTCAGCGTGCGCCTCTGCATGCCTTCGCTTAAATTTTCATATCGATAAAGAAACAGACAAGTGTAGTTCATTGTCCCCAACTGTCCTTCCCAGTCTTGTCTTGTGGACATAATGCGTGTCTTTGCATGACAATCGGTAGCATTTATTTAGCAAGGACCTCTCAGAGCGTTAGACCGGCACTGGGGAAGAGAGCCTTCTGTGGTTGTGAGGAACCTTTGTTTCTAGAGGAGACGGACATATGAGTGGCAAGGGTGCTGTCACAGATGTTCTGACTAAGGTGAGCTGTCTATGGGGCACCAAGGAACAACCCTACAGCCCACACTGTGCTGCGCACAGCAGGCTCTGCTTCTGGAAAGAGGCTGTGTGTACCAAGTGAGATCTGAAGGTAGGCCAAAGTTTGGCCAACCAAAGGGCAAAGAACACTGGCAGGGGCAGTGGCAAGCCCAAAACCATGGGAGAAAAGGCAAGATAATGGGCAACAGGGTACGTCAGAAAGTCTCAGACGTTAATGGGTGGGGACTAGGGAAGGCAGCTACAGGCAAAAGATGAAGGAAGCTAAGGCACAAGCTGGGGGGCTGCTGGGGCTCTTCATCAGAATTATCAGGGGAGGATTATGGATTATGGTCGGAGTCACACTAAGGAGAGATTGACTCTGAGTGTGCACGGAGTCACAGGAAAGGTTCATTGTGCAAACGTGGACAGAGATTGGGGCCAAGAAGGATGCAGTTGAGCTGTGGTGGTGGCAGTGGAATGGAGGACTCCTGCAAGGTTAGAGGTGTGCTGTGGTTTCTGTGGGAAGTGTTCTCCACAGCTCCGTGAATTGCTGGGTTAGTCCGCAGTTGTCGAAGCTATTGTGGGAAGGTGGGGACTTGGGGAGATGGAACCCGTTTGCAGGAAGTAGGTCACTGGAGGTAAGTTTTTGGTATTTTTTTCACTTTTTTTAAGCTATACATTTTTCTATCAGCTATCTATCATCTATCTATCTATCTATCTATCATCTATCTATCTATCTATCTATCTATCTATCTATCTATCTATCTACCTATCATCTATCTCTGTCTACCTATTGATCTACCTACCTATCTATCACTAATTTCCATTTCCTTGTCTTTCACGAAGAGAATAGCTTTCTGCCATCCACCCCCATGACATTATGTCAGTCCAAATGCCATGTGACCAAGAATTGACCCTTGAGTTCAAATGCCATGAACCAAAATAAGTCCTTTTGCCCTTTAAGTTGTTCTCTTGAGTACTTTGGTCACAGCAATGATAAAACTGGCTACTGGAGTCAGGGACTGGCTTTGGAAGGGGGCGAACATGGAGCAGAAACAAGGAAGTTAGTAGATCTGCTCCCTGCTCACAGGGGACACCACATATATGAAAACATCTAAATAGTTGGGCAGCTTTTGGAGTGGATGTGATAAGTTCATTCCCTCTGGAGATCACTTTAGTTTTCTCTCATCCAAGTCCAGGACCAAAGGGTGTGAGCAGGGTTATAATTGTCTTCCCCTCCCCTTTTCTCACTATAGGGATGAACTCACTGTTTTGTCTCTGTCTAACATTTCAATTACTGTATTTCTCCTACAGTGTAGAGAGCTGCAGAAATTTAAGCCAAAGGGTATTGGTATATTCTGTTTCTACTTAGAATAAGATCCATACTTTGAAAAGCAAAAACCCAAATTCTGAAAAGAAATGACAACAGCTTATGTAAAGACCCATCTATGCATATTAACAAAGTAGATTTTTCAAAGTAGAAACAAGCAGGTGGAGGTACAAGAAACCTGGGGTGCTTGTGTGATAAAAAGAAACGAACTCTCAAGGCAGGGCATGCCGTAGATAAACCTTGAGAACAGTGCGCTAAGTGAGAGAAGACAGGAGCAGCAGATCTCACACTGGGTAACTCTGTGTACATGAAATGTCCAGGTAAATCTGCCAAGACAGAAAGTACTTTAGGGATTTCTGCAGTGGGGTGTGGAAGTGGATGTAGAATGTAGCTTTCAGGGTGGTGGGAATTCTTTGACACTGGAATAGAGTAATATGTGTAACTCTAAGTTAACCAGAAAGATCTTTAGATGCAAATTTCCTCAATTATGCTTTGAAACATAAGGAAAGAGAAGAAAGCTGAAGGAAAGGGTGGAGGTATTGATATGTGTAAGGATATGTGAGCATATTAAAATCATATCAGAAGCTAGGCTTGGTGCCTTGTGCCTTTAGTTCCAGCACTATGTACAACGGCCACAATACATGCTACATCCTGAATGGTTTGGTTTTGGAAAGCCGAGCCAACCGGGGCAGTGAGGGAATGAAGGAAGGGCAGATGTACAGACAAAAAAGCTCCTGTACTGTGGACCACGCTTGCTCACGTAGAGCAGCCCCATTGGTGCATCAGTAGCCAGGAGCCAGCAGCAGGGGAGGGCTAGCTAGTCTCCAGACTCTGTGGGGAAGTCTTGGGCTGCAGTCATCTAGGAAGAGGAAGCTGCAGTTACAGGCTTTGCACACACTTGCCAATCATTTGTAAACACTTGTATTCACACACACTATCAACATTTGCATCCAGAAATAGAGGAGGACTTTGTCATCCCAGAGTCTTAACTTGGGAAGGCTTTGCCACTCCCACGGTCCGAGGCATTGGGGTCCTTGCCATCCCTGGGCCCTTGTCAAACACTCCCTGCTCACTCAAGACTTCATCTGCTCTTTACACATTCACTCAGGGTTTCCTCCACTCCCTGTGGATGTGGGCAGAACTAACATTAGTGTCAATCAACCACTGCATGGAAAGAAAATGTGGTGAGCACACACGATGGGAAAGAGAAAGACAGATAGGGTGTGGTGGCTCTCACCTTTAATCCTAGCCCTTGGGAGTCAGAGGCAGGCTGATCTCTGCGAGTGTGTTAATGTGTCTAAAACTTACCTTTTCCACAAACTCAAAAAATTTCTGTAAGCTCCAGGGAGTCGATTTGGATTCAACTCAAACGGGTCAGATGCACCCCTCAATTAAGTACTGTCAACCAACAGCCTAAGCCTCCCCACCTTTCCCTGGCCTTGAGACTCTCCTCCCTCAATTACCAAGACCTAAGAAAAAATGTTTTCCCTAAACTTAACTTTCTCCTCTGCTCTGCCAGCATCGTACCAGACCCAAGAGGCATGGACGGCCACACAGAGCCTGTACAGTGAAGTAAAACAGTCAGCTACTCCTGGACTTGGCCAGCACCCCAGTTTTCTCAGGTCCCCCAAATGTGATGTCTCCCAGGTCAGCAGCAGGTAGTCTCGAGAACCTGGTGCCCTCATTTTCCATCTCCCCAGCTTGCCATCTCTAACTCACTGTTTATAATAAACAAAAAGGGAGAATGTTAGCAATCAGACATTATACTGGCTGTCACCTAGCAGAGTGTGCTTGCCAGTACTAAGGCAGTACTGTGACCTGTCAGGGCCCTGACAACATCAGCAGCTATATCACTGCACTGTCCCTTCATAAAAAGTGTACCCCACCATCTCCTGTCTCTTTCTCTCTCCCTTACTCTCTCCCATCCTTTCCCTCTCTCCTCCCCCTTTTTCCATCCCCTTTCCTCAATTATGACCCTCCCCATGAGAGCCCTGTCTTGTGATGGTGTCTCTTTCTCCCACCATGTTTTAAATTGCAACAGCCTAGTCTACAGAATGAGTTCCAGGATAACCAGGACTGTTTCACAGAAAAACCCTATCTCAAAAAGCCAATAGATGGATGGATGGATGGATGGGTGGGTGGATGGATGGATGGATGGACAGACAGACAGACAGACATAGATTCTGACATTGTGGGAAGACACAGATGTGTCCTTCTATGTCTATGATGTATACTATACGATGTGTAAACTATTTCATTACTTTTCTCTCTGTCCCCAGTTTTGGCAACATTAGCGTTTCAGCAAGATTTCTCAAATATCTGGCTGTCGGAGGTATTTTCAACCGTGCTAGGAAAGGCTGCCCTGCCCCAGCCCACAGTGGCTAAAATAAAATATCTATTTTTTTATTCAAACCCCACCCTGAAAAGGAGAGCCTTGCATCCTTCAATCGGCCCCAAAAAGAGCAGCAGCCCAGTTTCTAAGCCAAGAACAGGAATCACCCTTGATCCTCCCCTTTCCTCACTCCATCTTTATAACCACACCTGCGGGAAGCCTGTCAGGTGGACCTCTAAGTATAACCAATATGGGTAGCAGGGAAGGCAGGAGGTGTGGTGGTTTGAAATGGGATCCTCCATAGGCTCATAGAGTTGAATGTTTGGTCATCAGGATTAGGAGGTATAGCCTTTCTGGAGGAAGTATGTCACAGGAGGTGGGCATTGGGGTTTGATGAACAAGAACGCTTAAAAGAAATCCCACAGTAGCTCAGAAGTGAGAATAATAGAGGATTATTTATTTAGGGGTAGACTCACAAATTAGAATCCTCTGATGGAAAGGAGAACAGCAACCGAATCCCACAGCCGGAAAAGAGGCCTGATGTAAGCTTTACATTGGCATAAATAGTATAAGAGGCCATACCCAAGTGGGCGGGTAACTTAAAGGCTACTGGCTGTAGGATTTAAATAAGAGGGTTCTTATTTTTTTAAATAAGAGGGTTCTAAGCCTAATACAAAATTATATACAATAAGAACAAATATATTCAATAATTATCCCATCCTAATGAGTTTAAGTCTCGTATAATAAATAACTTGGCCAAGTCACGAGAGGAAAGTTAACTACAACTATCTAGTCTTCAACCTCATCGAAGATCTGAGAAGGGAAATAATATTACTTGAGTAGGCAGGAAGTGCAATCAAGCAACTTCCAAAATGTGCAACAAATGACAGAGACAACTGGCTACCTGGGCAATCACCCAAAGTATCATTTGAAACATTGAAGCAACGTACTTTGGCTAAAGCCTAGAGCAACTGACAGACCATTTTCAGAGGCAAGAAATTTTTCAATACCGTCTTACCCTATCTTGGCAAGATGTGACAGTCTTTTTTCTTGTGTCCTGCTTATCCATTTTCGGATACCATGTACCTTGTCAGTGGTCAAGGCATGGGCAATTCCTTGTCCAAAGGCCAGTTTTGCCAAGAAGAAAATAAGCTCCAAGTGGAATGTCTTCGGTGCTCAACATTCTCTTGGGAATAGATCAGTGCTGTCAGGAGCAATCGTGACTCACTTCAACAGAACCCTAAGTTATTTAAATGCTATATTCTACAGTTCTTTGAAGTGGTTAAAGATTACCTATCTATGTAGAATACAATCTCTATGTATCTAAAGAACCTGATAAGTCTAACTATAAGTATGACAAACATAGATGACTATTGATCTATAATTCTTCATACATATATAACTTAAAGACTAAGACTTCATATTAGAATATTATACAATAAACAGCTGCGCAACAAATGAGGACAATGATCTCAAAATGTAAACAATGTTTAAGTATCTTTATCAGAGATAGATACATTGCAATATGATAAATATATGCAAAAATATTTTAAGCAGAGGTAGAAGCATACATGCATAAAATATGACACAATAACTTCATCTAGGTATATAAATATGGTGGACGAAAATAGGAACATATTCAATATAATTTAACTTTGTATCAATATACAAGAATCTATACCAAGGTAAATTGCCTATAAATAATAACTCACAAGTATTCACTCTATTACACACTATTATTATTAGTGTGAACAAGCTCATACTAATCTATTATCCCATCCAATTTTCCCTTTTTTTCCCAAAGAGATCCCTAAGCCTACAAAAATTCCCCCAACCCCATACCAATTATAATCAACCCCTAACCTTGAGTACAAACTTTGTTGGGAAAGGGGACATCGTCTTCTAGAATTACTTCCAGCTGTCATGGGGGCAATGTTCTTTCTATGGGATCCTGTGAAAGTAAAATGATGGTTAAGTTCCAAGATTACTATTGCAAATAGTCTCTGAGTATTTGGTAGGGTTTTTTTGAGGTTCCTATTTGGAGTTCTGGCCAGAATGTTGTACAAAAGTGCATCATTTCAGCTAACCAAGTTGGACCATCTTGAACAACTGGTACCCTAAAACAGGTCTTATAGTAGTACTATCAGCATCATGACATTGTATCAACCAGGTGGAGTTGTTGAAGATGAGGCCCCATCTTCTTCCTGGAAACTTCAAAGATTTCTGCAGAAAAATTCATTGTTCATTGTGGAAAACTTAAACATTATTTATATAAGCATATAGATATATATATATTCAATGAAAGGTATGATAGAGACAAAAATGGTATGAAAAAGAATAAAATTTCTCTTTTTTCTTTCTGTCTCATTTCAGACAGCTCTTGAAATGAGACAGAAACTCTGAATATTCCTTTTAACAACATGCTTGGATACAGAGAAGGACAGAGTCATTGTCCAACTCCAAAACCAGATGTATATATTCATAAATATATATATTTAAATGTTTTGGTCACCTGTCCTTACAAGTCACATTCGTTTTTCTTGATGATCCTTAGTGGATAGTTATTTTTCCTTCAGTCACCATTCAAACATCCAGGGTCTCTTGAATTTTTGAAGATGTGTATTTTCCTGGAAAGATAAGAACAGAGCCCTGCCTCAACCCTATGAGGTTTCCTTACCACCTGTATGGCTTCTCTCTGACTCTGCCTTTCTTTCTCCCAGCATTCAGTCCAGCTTTCTCTGCTTCCCTAAGTTCTGCCTTGCTATAGGTCTAAAGCAGTTCTTTATTCATTAACCAATAAAAGTCACACACAGACAGAAGGACCCCCCACACCAGTTTCAAATGCTCAAACCACATCCAGGGTCTTGCTCTTTTCCTGCTGCTTGTGGATCACTCTCAGCTACCTCTCCAGCACCATGTCTGCCTGTGTGCCAACATGCTTCCCACCATGACAATAATGGACTAAACCTCTGAATGTAAGCAATTCCCAACGAAATGCTTTCCTTCGTAAGAGTTGCTGTGGTCTTGGTGTCTCTTCACAGCAATAGCACACTGACTATGGCCGGAGGGAAATCTACTTCAGTAGTTCAATGCGGCTTCAGTTAACCTAAATCTAGGTGTCTTGGCTCTGAGCTTCCTGACCTCCGTATCTTGCAGCAGGCCCTGGGGTCACTGCCAGTCTGAGCCCATGTCCAACAGCATTTAGGAGAGAAGGCTGGCTTGTCGTTTTCCCCACTTCCCTTCCCCTCAGGTCCATATGGAATCTTCACAAATACCTTCATGTGTTGCTTAAGGACAGAAATCATTCTGAAAAGTGTCTTCGGGCAATGTGGCCCTTGTGGGCTACCACAGGGTCATAGGCCTGAGTGACATAGCCTACTGCACAGCTTGGATGTCAACAGTATGCAATGAATGCTGCTGACCTTTGCCTGGTCACTTAGGGAAGCTTGACCTGGGGCGTAACTGCGCTGTCTATATGTTTGACTTAAGCACTCATGGTAGATTGCTGCACTGTGGAAGCAATTGAGTCTGGGCGTAGGAAAAGAATAAATTCAGATTAAACTCCCTCTTGGTTGTTAACTGACACCCATCTCTGGTGAGCACTTGTTTTTCAACCAAGGAGAGGCTGACAAGAAGGCCCTGGCATTCTCTGGTGACTCAAGTGAATGAACAGAAAACGAGCCTCCCCCTCGCATCTCGGGAGTCAGTTTGTTTACCTCTAACCGACAACAGATGGCGCACTTTGGGGTGGGGGGCTGGGACTCGCTCTCATGCCCAGTGATGCTCATCATTAAACCAAAAACAAAACAAAGGATGGAGGGCTGGAGAGATGGGTCGGTGGTTTAGAGCACTTGTTGCTCTTGCAGAGGATCCAGGCTCCATTCCCAGCACCTACACAGTGGTTCCCAGTTCTCCGTCACTCTGGTCTGGGAAATCTGATGCCCTCTCTGACCTCCACAGGCACCACATACGCACATGGTGCACAGACATACATGCAGCCTAAGCAATCCCAGGTAACATAAAATGAATAAATAAAATAGAAAGCCGTAAATCAAAGATGGAGTGAAATACCCACCAATGTCCTGAGAATAGACGGGAATGCAAATAAGATGGCAGCCATACAGCTCCCGTCTCCCGCTGAGGCCGTGCCCCGGATCTGGCTGCCTTCCTTCCTCCCATTTGCTCCTCTCTGAGTTTCTAAGGGCCTTAAGGCTAAGAACAACTGAACATTCAAGGTGCATTTGTGTGTGCGTGCATGTGTGTGCGTATGTGTGTGTGGTGTATGCTATGTATGTGTGTGAGTATAGAATAATTACAGTGTGTGCGTGCGTGCATGCGTGCGTGATTGTGTGTGTGTGTGTATGTGTGTGTGTGTGTGTGTGTGTGTGTGTGTGTGTGTGTTGCTTCCTAGAGACTGCTGAGTTGCCCACATCTTAATTATCTGGAATCAGCTTGTTCGGTCACTATCAACATGCCAACCAGTTCTCATGCTGTCTGAATTTATAATTTCTTGTACCACCTTGTGTCATAGTCCTTCCCTAAGGAAGTGTGAAAACACAATCGAAGAAAGGGAGGAAGAAGAGTCAACAGGTGGATGGGGACAGAGCACAAGTCAGGACAAGAAAAAGCTCTGGGAAGAGGAGCAAATGGGAGGAAGGGAGTTTAAGTCAGATTCAAGTGGAGCAGGCTTGAGATAATGAGATGAAGTTTTAACTGGGGATTTTCAGGTTCAAGACAGCTAATGAAGCTGTTTTTGAAAATTGAAATTTAAACCTTAAAAAGCAATTTAAAGGCAGCATACCTCATACCATCTTGTAACAAATGATACCATTGTCAAATTTTAAGAACCAAATAGAAGCAAGGGTGTCCAGAAAATTTTAGCAGAGTGCTCATTAGGACCAGTGCCTCAGGCTTGATGTTCACTAGACATAAATGCTAAATGGTCATGACACAAGTTGGGTTTAATGATTTTAAAATAGTGTGGAAATTCTTTTTTAAAAAAAAATCCAGCAAAATGAGACTGAACAGAAACTGCAGATGCAACAATATTGCATTTATTAAGTTTTTAGGAAAGTTGGCCTGACCAGTTGAATGCACAAAATCAGAAATTGGCAGGATAACAGCAAATATGCTAAAAAATTTTTGACAAAAGCTTTGACCTCAAAGATATCTGTGTGAATTTATTTATTTATTTATTTTTGTGAAAAGTAAGTGCTCTTTGATCATGGAATCATACTTGAATTTTGAGTAGAGTTTGAGAAGCCAGACACATACACTCTTTGTTTTAGTGTAGATTTTTTTTCTTGTCCATAAAGCATCTAATCCCCACCCCCCACCACCACCAATACACACCCCTCCTTTTACAGAGGAGAACGAAGTATCAGGCTGTGTTGTTAAAGTTTCAGCTGGGCAGTGCCTCTTGTATAGTTAGCACAGTAGTATCCTGGCGGTATTGTCAGTACCCCCTAGCCTTACCTGGCACAGAGGCAGTTGTGAACTGGCACGGAAGTGTTAAGCACAGCACTCGTTAGTTATGTGTGGAGCCCAGAGCTATTTTCATCTTGAGTCATCCGTGATACAAATAACATGAAATAGTTGTTTTGTTTTTCAACTGGATGCCACTCTGAAATGGCAATAATAGTAATAATAATATAATAAGTCCGTTAACATTCTGAATGCTTCTAAGTAAACACAAATGAGTTATTGCTGCTGCTATTAAAAAGAACACATGGGGCTGGAGGGATGGCTCATCAGTTAAGAGCACTGGCTGCTCTTCCAGATGACCCAGGTTCAACTTCCAGCACCCACACAGCAGCTCACAACTGTCTAATGCCAGTTCCAGGGGATATGACATCTTCATACCAATGCACAAAAAAAGTAAATTTAAATTATTTTTAAAAATGCAGTTGCTTTCCCCCCCCCCCCCCCCAAGATAGCACTCTGGAGATTCAGGTCATCAGATCTTGATTTTGAGCCCATCTGAGGTGACATACTGAGTCCTTGCCTAACAAAGAAAAGATAAACACACTTCTACAAAAGCAAAATAAAAGCTTGTTAAGAAAAAACACACACACACACACAAAACTGCCCCAGTAGAAAGAATAACAATCCCAGATTTTTAAGTATTAAAAAAAAAACCCAAACCATAGAAAAGAAAAAAAATTTGGTGAGTTAATGATTTAGCAGGTGGTTTTCTGACAATCTGGACTTTCAGTTCTTTGAGCATCTCTGCTCGCCTTGGTGCTAGAGTTTCCCTAGGAGCACTGGGCTGGACTTCCTGGATGCAGCTACTGGGCCTGTGAGTTGCTTTCTCCTCCAGCTTTCCGTGGGAGATCTGTTCTTGCCTTACATGTCTTCCCCCAGCATCCCCTCCCATCCCAGCACACCCAGCATGCCTTTAGCTCTTTGAGCTCCCAGGACTGTGTGTTTGTCTTTCACCCAGATCTCCAGGCCCTTGGACATCAGCACATGCCTTTTTATCATTGAACCTGGTGTAAAGAATGGTCAGTGAATGAAATCATAGTGGGAGATTTAGAGTTTGTGGGGAGCACTCAAAATGCATATGTGGAGGTCAAAAGACAATGTTTGAGAATTGATTTTTTTCCCTTCTAGTATATGGGCTCTGAGAATCAAATTGAGGTCACCAGGCACCTTTACCCCTGAGCTATTTCAGTGTTTATCTCTTCAGAAGTGTACCTTTGCTTTATCCATTAGTGTTCCTATGCTTCTGCCTCTTCTGGAAAACCACCAAGCAGCATATCCTTCCTCTCAGGACCCCCCTCCCCACCTGCAGCAATGCTGAACACTCTACATGTAGAGGTCAGAAGTCTTGGTGTGTGCTTTTCCAAAGTGACATTTCAAACTCCTGTTAACAATTACAGAAGGCTCTTCAGGGGCAACTTCCTCCCATCGGTTTTAGCTTCTTAGTTCTTAGTTCTTCAGTCGATGGGCTCCATTTGAGCTCAATTCAATTGCTTCTTTAGGGCCAGCTTCATAGCTTCCTAAGCTTAAATGTTTTACCTTGTAAACAGAAGAGACAAACTTTATCTGTGGTCTTTGTAGTCTAGTAATTTCCCTTATTTCTGACTAGTTTTTTTTCTAATAGCAGTGTGATACAGGGTTCTCTAGAGTAAAGACGTAGGAAGCCAGAAACCAAGGAAAATGTTAGAACACGGGCTTGCACCTTTCACACAAAGCCTACAGCCTAGAGACCAGGCCACGCCCACCTCCCGCCCCCTCACCCCCCCACCCCACCCCCACCCCGCAGCTCTTTCTAGAACAGAGTTAGGATGTCTGCACTTCCACTTCACGATCCTGATACCTCGCTCCTTTGTCACATACACTACGGTGAACTAAATCATGAGATGTAAAGATTTTTGTCAGTGCTGAAAGGCGATTTGCATCTGAAGGCACTGAGATTCAAAAATGGAGAAAGAAGCCTTCTGGGGCAGGGGGCTTCCATGACAGACTGAGAGTCAAGTTTTCTGAGACACAAGAATGACTCCAGATGCTTTCTCCGGGGCAGGGTCTGTGGCCGTCTGACCATGAAGAAGGCGGAAAACTGGAACTGGAAGAAATGCGCACAATGAACGTCCGAGACGGCTCTCATCCTCTACTAAATTCTCCACATATTTACCTTCCCAGTTCACCTCCCTTCAAAGCACCAAACCCTTCTTTCTTGTCCTGTGACATTTCCAAAAGTTGTTCTTTGTTAAAAATGCTACCCACATTTTTGTAGTGGGGTCAGGGATGGCTCAGTGCTTAAAAACACTGGATGCTCTTGAAAAGGAACCAAGTTTAATTTATAGCACCCACATGATGGCTCGCAACTGTTATAACGCCAATGCCAGTGTATCCAACACCTTCATCTGGCCTCTGGGGCACCCGCACACACGGTGCACAGACACACATACAGGCAAATCCTCAAATCATCAAACAAAATGGAGTTACACCCTCCAGACTGTATGCTTTGTTCCTCTCATCTCTTTCTAGGTGAGCTGTATTAACGAAATAAACATAAAATATGTGTATCTTTCTCCTGGTTGATCTTTTATTGACTTTTGTCAAAGGAAGACACTGAGTCTCAGGGGGTAGAAGGAAAAAAAATTCTCTTCTCCAATAGTAATATTTTTTTAGTCACATGTTCAGCAGTACTCCTGGAAAACATGTGGGATTTCCCTTCCTTAAATTTGGACAGTGGCTTAGTCCCAAAACAAAGGTGTGTATATGTCACTACCTTCTGCAAAAGTACCTGGTCCAGGATCATTAGAGAAGAGAAGGGATACTCCTGAGCCATAAGCATGCACACACACACACACACACACACACACACACACACAAACATGCACACACACATGAACATACACGTGCACACACAGAGTCTTTGTCAGGGTAATTGTTGCTATAATGTAACACCGTGACCAAAGCAACACAGGGAGGAAAGGATTTATTTGGCTTACAGTTCATCATCTCTGTTCATCACTGAAGTAAGTCAAGACAGGAATTCAAACAGGGCAGGAACCTGAAGACAAGAGCTGATGCAGAGGGGTACTTCTTACTTGCTTGTTCATCATTGCTTGCTCAGCATGCTTTTCTATAGAACCTAGGACTGTGGGACAATGGTCTTGTACCTTGTCCCTTATATTGTTTTAATAAAATGCTGAGGGGCTGGAGAGATGGCTCAGAGGTTAAGAGCACTGACTGCTTTTCCAAAGGTCCTGAGTTCAATTCCCGGCAACCACATGGTGGCTCACAACCATCTGTAATAAGATCTGATGCCCTCTTCTGGTGTGCAGGAAAACATGTTGCATATAACCAATAAATAAATCTTTAAAAAAATAAAATAAAGTAAAGTAAAATGCTGATTGGCCAGTAGCCATGCAGGAAGTATAGGTAGGGTGCCCAGGCAGGAAGTAGAGGTGGGGCAACAAGAACAGGAGAATTCTAGGAAGAGGAAAGACTCAGTCTGCAGTCATCACCCAGATGCAGAGGAAGCAAGATGAGAATGCCTCGCTGATAAAAGATACCAAGCCACATGGCTGACACACACAAGAATTATGGGTTAATGTAGGATGTAAGCATTAGTAAGAAGCCTGAGCTAATAGTCAACCAGTTTATAATTAATGTAGACCTCTGTGTGTTTCTTTGGGGCTGAATGGCTGTGGGGTCAGGCAGGACAGAAGCCTCTGCCTACATAGGACCACCAGCCCAGGGATAGCACCAACTGAGAATGGGTTGGGCTATCCCCCATCAGTCACTAATTAAGAAAATCCTCTTCAGCTGAGACTTATGAAGACATTTCTCAATTGAGGTTTCCTACTTTCAGGTAACTCTAACTTGTGTCAACCTGACATAAAACTATCCAAGACTCTCTCTCTCTCTCTCTTCTCTCTCTCTCTCTCTCTCTCTCTCTCTCTCTCTCTCTCTCTCTCATGCACACGCACACGCACACAGAAATACAGACACACATACACACACAGTTTACTGCAATAGTCAAAAAGTTGTGGGAGAAGGACATAAGAATGTATTGAGCTGAGAGGTGAGTTCTTGGATAAACTATCTCCAAGGCCTGGATATAGGCTTCCTTTGCACGAGGGTCATTAGTTATAATGAATGGCACAAACGAAAACAAAGAACAGCAGGCACATTAGTGATGTCACATCCTTCAGATCCAGGGCTCTGAAGGTCACCTCCACAGAGCGTCTATAATTACATCTTTCTCACAGCAGGAACTCATCCTAATAGCAATGCTGTAAGCGGCATTCAGGTGATGAATCTCTTCCTTCAGTTTGAGCCATCATTTTGAGCAGCAGAAATGCTTTCTGTTTCCACTAATAGTTTAAACGTGTTCTTTGTTTAAAGTCTGCAAGAAGGCCTTTAAGGTAGGGTCAACGCTAATTTACTTCCCTCCAAGATCTGCGTGGCACTATTAGCTCACAATCAACTGGACGTTACTGGCTCCTCTTTTTTCTCGTGTTGTCTCCCATGTCTCATATGCACGTGTGCTCATGGAGATATCTTCTCTATGTCTGTGTTGTGATAAGTTAGAAACAGAAGGTACTGAAAAGACCGATCCCTTCCTTCCCTCTGTCTCTTTGAGGTAAGAATACTGGACCCCACATGGCTTCGGTGGCCCTCTGCTCTCACTTCTGGACCCCACATGGCTTCGGTGTCTCTTTGCTCTCACTTCTCTGACTATCCAGCTTGGTGCGACAGAAGGGTCAAGGCAGCGGAAGACAGTGAATCCCATCTGGCCTGGCTCTTCCTCCCGCTGGCTGCACGCTCAGCTCCCACTTCCGCATCCCTGTGGCAGAGGCACTGCCCCTGCCTGTGCCCCCAACAGGACTATGAGACTATACAGAAGAGGAGTCTGTGAACTCAGAAGTGCTTCCAAAAAGACAGTCGGTGTTGGTAGTTACACAGGACAGTGAAGGGGTGTGTGTGCCTGCTGGTAATCCCTGCACTAGGGAGGTAGAGGTGGATACAGAGTTCCTCCTCAGGCAACCTCATCCTAAAGAGAAATAAATGAACAAATGGCTAAAGGAAGCCTATGGTGGTTTAGAGCTGGGGAAGATCACCATCCTCAGGCTTCCAAGAGCGAGCTCAGCTCTGGAAGAACTCCAACGGAAAGAAAGTACTGCCTCTTTGGGATCAAAAGGATTGGATCTATACTTCTGAGGGTGAATTTACAGCCCCAAAGTTCTAAGAGATTGTTTTTTTTGGGGGGGGGGGGAAAGCCGGGCGGTGGTGACACACACTTTTAATCTCAGCACTCGGGAGGCAGAGGCAGGCAGATCTCTGTGACTTTGAACCCAGCCTGGTCTACAAGAGGTAGTTTCAGGACATGCTCCAAAGCCATAGAGAAACTCTGTCTGGAAAAACCGAGGCAGGGGGATTGTTTTGCAAAGCTTATACTGACAGTGAAGGACTTGTTAAATATGGGACCTGATTCTGTGGTTTTCCTTTTCTTTTCTTTAAAAAGCCAGGTGTAGTGAAGCATGCTTTTTTTTTTAAGATTTTATTCATTTATTATGTACACAGTGTTCTGCCTCCACGTATGCCTACATGCCAGAAGAGGGCACCGGATCACGTTGTAAATGGCTGTGAGCCACCGTGTGGTTGCTTGGAATTGAACTTAGGACCTCTGAAAGAACAGCCAGTGTTCTTAACCTCTGAACCATCTCTCCAGCCCAATTCTGTGTTTCTTAGGCAAGAATTGCTTGTGGGGTCCCAGACAGGTGCCTTGGAGGCAAGACTTGAACTTCAACAGGTCTAGTGTGTTCTGGGCAGAGGAAGAGGAGTCTCTCACAGAGAACCCAGACACTAGTTTCATGAAATGAAAGAGCTCTGGAGAGTGGCTGTGTGGCAGTGTGAACACGCTACTGAAACACCGCTAAGCTGTCAGTGTCCAGCGTGTGTTGATGTTTTTTCTGAATAATTTTATCAGAGAGAAATAAAGATTTAAGACCAAAAGTAGAGGCTGGAGAGATGGCTCAGAGGTTAAGAGCACTGGCTGCTCTTCCAGAGGTCCTGGGTTCAATTCCCAGCAACTACATGGTGGCTTACAACCATCTACAACGAGATCTGCTGCCCTCTTCTGGCCTGCAGGCAGAACACTGTATACATAGGAAATAAATAAATCTTTAAAAAAAAAAAAAAAGAAGGTAGTCAAGCTACAGTGGAGAGAGCCATGGTGAAGAGTATGAACTCTCCAGGAACCTAAAGGCAGTGTAGTTGTGTTGCTCTGCAGGGAAGAGGAAACAGAAATGACATGACAAGAGAAAGTGACTCCGTGTTCTCCACCTTTTTTTCAAAATGGCTGGAGCACTGATAGGTTTGAAGTGGTGAGTATGCCAGTTGCCTTGACTGATCATTACATGGTGTGTGTGTGTGTGTGTGTGTGTGTGTGTGTGTGTGTGTGTGTGTACTGAAAGGTTACATTGTATCCTCATACAGTTATTCTGTGACAAACGCCCACCTAGTGTCTGAATGCCCGTAGAACAAATTTCCTTTCTAAGGAGTTTACGTTGTTTCTCTCCCTTCCCTTTGAGTTTAACCTTCATTTCCTCAGGTCTCTGCAATGATAATGGATTTTCTTTGTTATTGGAGGAGAGAGCTCAGAAGCTCTCCAGTGCAGGCCATAGATCTTCTGGACATCACTGACTATGTTCCACTGAGTGGGTCAGCCCTATTGAGTCCTATGGACTGCTGGCTCCCTGCAGTGGGATTCTGGTCAGATCAAACGGCTGCAGCAGCTGCAGGAAGAAAAGGAGTATAGAGAGATGGAAAATGACGTGTCCCAAGCTCCAAAGCTGTCATTAGGTCAGGACTAGAAACTGCGTGCTGCACGCTTCTCTGCCCCTCTGAAAGCCAGGGTGTTTGCTTTGTAGTGAAAGTGAGGGTTACCTGTGTCCAGACTTACAGCAGCTGAGCCCCTCACCTTTTGCTCCATGAATACTGGGCCAAATCGGTCCCTGATGAGGGAGACACTGTCACTGGAATAACTCTGCCAGCAGTATCCTTACCTGTGTGACAACCAAAAGTGTCTCTACATGCTGTTAAATGTTCCCCGGGAGCCCCAGGCATCCCAGTAAAAAGCCACCAGTTTACCCTCAGTGAACATTCCCGTAGTCTTTCTGAGAAGCCACCTTAGGGAACGGAACCAGCACTGCTCTTGCATCACCTAGCTTGACTCAGTCTCAGCATCCATGGGTGGCACTTGGAGAGATGATGAAGAAAAGCTAAGCAAGCTTAAGGGTGCGTCTATTCACGCCAGCCTTGGCGCCGTCAGCACTGTCATCGGGATTTGGAGTAGGGCGCTTAACTTTCAGGTTTGCATCTGAAAATTGAAGGGGCGGGGCTGGGCTAACTGCTGTAGTAACGGCCCTACCCATGCTAACTTTTTGATTACCAGTCTTGTGAGTGCTTGTTATCACTCCTGTTTGAGAAAAGTGTCGAGGACCCAAGGGGTGTGACTGGCCCTGAATTTTCCAAGGAAGAGATTTGATGCTGTGCTGAGGAGGTAAAGAGGGGAGCTCACGGTCATTGCCTGATGGAACGGGAGTTGAGTGAAACGGGAGACAGGCCTGTGGGAGGCCGTCCAGCTAGAGGCTAGCGGAGAGAAACCTGTGACAATAGGAAAACAGAAAACACAGAGAAGCCGTCATGTGACAGAGTGTTAAAGGGAAACCACCTCTTTTAAACACATGGCACCTAACTGGAGGTCTAGGTGGGCATTTAGGAAGCAAACATTGAGCCGGGGGTGGCGGCACATACTTGTCTTTCCAGTGCTTGACATGCAGAGGCAGGGGTTACATACAGAGGGAGCTTGGAGCCTGAGGTCAGCCTACGTGAGACCTGTCTCAAAAGAAAGAGCTTGGCAGAGGAAAGTAAAACTTGCCTTGGCACCGTGGATTTCTCGTCCTGGCATCGCTGCAGCAAGGTCGGAGTGCAACACTGGGAGTTTAGAAGTCTTCAGTGTCCCAATTATTTTATACTTGCCTGGTCTGGGAGTGGCTCAGACAATACTGTTACCGTCCTTAACCGTGGACTGGAGCCTTTGGTTGGGATGTTTACACAAGGGCAGTTCCTTTCCTGGCTCCTGCCATCGGTTACACCAGTTACAAAGTGCGGCTGGCCAAACCAGCCTGTGGGCAGACACAGCTGCCTTTTGGCAAACCCGGCTGTGGTAGCGGATCTCCAGCCAGCACCTAAATCACGGGCTCCGGTCAGCAGCGCCAGTCTGGAGGAGATTCCTCACCTGCTGCAGAAACCGCTGTGTCCAGAAGGGTGCTGGGCCTGCCTTGGTAGGAGGCATACCAAGGCTGGCTTACCTGGCTCTACTCCAGCTCTAAATAAAGAGACGCTACCTCAGACACAGCAATTGTAGTGTAAGAGGGTCTTTGTTAAGTCTCAAACCCAGGACAAACGGTTGAGGGGCCTATTTAACATTATCAAAGCGGATCCGACCTGGTTGCCAGGTTCTCCTGGAATCCCTCAGTCCCTACCTGTGATAGAATCCTCCTGGCTAGCAGACTCCACCCCCTACCCTAAACTGTAAAAAGACCACAGTGACCCTCATAGGTGAAGTCAGACCGCGGCCTTCCCTTTAGAAAGCGTTTCATTGGTTTCTCTGTCATGGGCAGAACAAAAATCGAGGGGCCTTTTGTGGTCTTAGAGTCTATAGCAGATGGACCACGACTCCCTCAGACCTCTTCAGTGAAGGGCAGGATCCAGGCCTCTGACCCTTCTGCAGCTTCATTCCACCTCGGCCTTTCAGGCTCTGCTCCCTGATTTTTTTTTCCCCCGATTTGGTCTTTGCTGCCCTTTGCATCTCAGCCTGAGGTCACTTCCACAGAGGCCTTGCCAGACCCCATGACTCCCCACCTTCACCTTTGCTTCACCTTCATTCTAGAATGCATCATCATCTTTCCAACAGTTTCCAAAACTACAGCCACCAGAGATGCCAGATTCTTGATTTTGTTTACTATTGTTAAACAAAGCTTTTGGGAGGCTTGTCTGTGGGTTCAGCTTCTCCATAATGCCCAACAGAGCAGACAAACATGGAGTCACTTGTGTCTGGTACTACATAATCTTCTAAAGGTTGCAATGCCATGATTGAAAATTAAAATCCAAAGTCAGGAAAGTCATAACAGCCAATTAGTAGGGGAAAATTCAGATTTGGTTTGTCCTGCCAAACACTCACACGAGAGCTCATTTGTGGAATTTTTCTCCAGCAACTAAGAAATTGGTTCTCCCACAGACACCCGCTGGAGCTTCCAATTATTTCTGACGCTACCTGGAGGTGGCATTAGATCCCACAGGTTGAGGCCTCGTGGCTGCCCTGTGCCCCACACTTCCAGACGTGAGTCACAAGCCTCAGGCTCTTGTACCTGACCTTTTAGAGAACACACTATAAATCGGGTTTCCTTGATTTAATTGATCTCAGGTCCAATTAATTTGCTTGAGGGACTCACAGAAATCCTGAACACACTCATGTTTACCGCGTAATTGCAAGGGATGTGGATATGACGGGCTGAGCCATCCTGGCAGAGGGAGCATCGAGCCTCCATGCCAGGCGCAGCTCCCTGCAGGTGCCATCTTGTCCTGAGCTCTCGGGATGCTCCATGAAGGCAGCCCTTTTGTGGAGATTTCATCCCACAAACTTGGTTGAGTAAATTATTGACAGCTTATCAGCTTGCCCTGTAGCTCCTCTTGCCTTCCAGAGGTTGGGGATGGGAAACTTTAGCCCCCTGATCTGATCTGCCTTGGTCTTACTTACACTGGATCCCTCCTGGAGCTCCTGACAAACCATTAAACCATTAGTCAGCTCACTACACTCTGGATTTTCAGGAGTTCTACACCATAAAACTATGGAGAGCAACTATCTCACAGTATCCTAGGATGGCCTTCCCTGGACGCACGCAAGAAAATGGCCTCTAATTCTAGAAGGGGAATGACTTCAACACAATCAATCTACTTCGTGTTCTTTCTTCAGCCCCTTTTTGCATAGAATGAAGCCAGCCTCCTCTTCTTACCTCAGCAGAAAGTGTGTTCCGTTTTGTTAAGTGAGGATGCTGCCCAATGCTAGAATCATCAAAGAAAAGCCAATTACATTTAAAAGATTTCTGTGTGTATTTGTGTGCACCTGAGTTGTATGTAATGGGTGTACTATGTGCTTGCAGTGCCTCTGAGCTCCAGAAGAGGGCATCAGATCCTCTGGCACTGGAATAAGCAGTTGTGAGCTGCCCACTATGGATGCTGATGCAAACGCTGGGAACTGAACTCAGAACTTCTGCAAGAGCAGCAAGTGCTCTTAGCCACGGTGACATCTCTCCAGCCCCAGTCAATCCACTTTCCAAAAATCATTTTCTATCATTTTGTCTTTTGACCTATAGAGGTTTGAGAACCTAAAATAGTAACATGAGCAAATAACAATAATGACTTAATAAAGAGGCAGTTTCATTTGCCTAACTCATACACCAGTTTTCAAAAGGAAGGCTCTGGGAATGGTTGGTAGAAGGCTGGGGACAAACCATGGGAGCTGCCTTCTGGTTACCATTTAACTACTTAACAAGCGTTTCTTCTCAGGTTGCACGCTAAGCTCTGGAGAGACCCAAATGGAGAAAATACAGAATGATGGCTCAGCTGGTAAAGGGCTTGCAGTTCAAGCATGAGGACCTGAGTTCGAATCCCCACCCACATAGGAACCTCAGGTGTTATGGTGGTGCACACCTGTAACTCGGCGCAGGGAAAACGGAGACATGAGGGTTCTGGGAGCTCCATAGTCAGTCAGTCCTGTTCAAGTGGTGAGCTCCAGTTTTAGAGAGGACCCCGTCTTGAGAAATAAGGTAGATGCCTAACATTGACTGCTGACACTATATGCCAGTATGAATGAATGCTTCTACACACAAATGTGCAGGAGGAGGAGGGAAGGGGAGAGAAGGGAGGGAGAGAGGACAACACGAGCTAACGACGGGTGGTGACTCTCGGGTTCTTAAGCAGTGATTTCACTGCAGTTGCCTGAAGACGGTGAAATGGAAGCACAGGTGACACTGGGACTGAGGAGGTCACCCCGTCCCAGTGGCGCCTACAGAAAGTTGTTATGGGAAGCAAGGACAGCAGAAGGATCGGAAGATGGGAACGAACAAGGAGCAACAGAGGTTTTGAGATTTGAGGAACCAGCGGGGGAGGGAGAAGGTGCAACGAAGCCAGAAGCTCTGTTGATTAATGGACCTGGAGGAGGCATGGAAAGAAACTGTGGGGAGAAGGGACCAGAGCACAGAATAGTATAAAAAAAGTTCTAACAATAAGAAATACGGCTAGGGTTGAGTGCGAACTTACAATGTGCAGGCATTGTGCCGAATATACCTGTGTATTAACTGATTTAACCTCCAGGATAGTATGTGCAGGGTTGGGGAGGAGGTGTTACTGATGTTTACTTCCAGGGAATGTGGAGGATGTACAGACAACAGGGGTGGGTGGAGTCGGCAGGGAAAACACTGTCTCTGGTTATACTTCCCAGTTTTGCTCTGTGACACTTATTTTCCCTGGGAGAACGGAGCTGGTCCTGTGCCCCTACTCCATGGAGCGTGGAAGTTTGGCATGGAGTCCACCCTGGCTGTACTCAGGAGTCTGCACTCTCCGCTGGTATCAGCTGGGCTTTTGTTTGCTGGTTTGGTTTGGCTTTAGCATGCTGCTAGAGAAAGGCTACCTGGGGATTTTTTTCTTGTAGTGCCCTTGGACACCAGGCCTCAGTGTTGCTGTTGGCTGTGACTCCCCTCTTGGACTGCGATGCTCACTGAATAGACTTCTTCAATATGCTGTGGGTGACCAACTTTGGTGTTCTTTTTTTGTCCTGCTAATCTTTCTAGAGACAACTTGAAATGTTAAAATAGAAAGCTGATAATTACATGAAAGGATTAGTGATCTAAATCTTGGCGCCTTATTCATGAAGCAATACATTTACAAGTTGAAGAAATCCCACTGAAGGTGGAGCTGTGTGTCTATATTCCTAGCACTCAGGAGATGGATGCAGGAGAATGGCAAGTTTGGAGCCAGTCTAGACTACATAAAAGTTCCAGGTCAGCCGTGCATATAAAGTAACCTGTCTCAAAAATAAGTAAATAAAGGACTAGCAAGTGGCTCAGCAAGTAAATGTGTTTACCGTACAAGCCCGACACCTGAGTTAAATTCCTGAACACATGTGAAAGAGTGGGATATTGTCGTGGCTGAGCATCTGTAGACAGCAGGCAGACACAGGAGACGAGACAGATGCCTGGAGCACACAGCGAAGCAGGAACAAGAGAGACCCTGCTGCAAAAGCAAATGGAAGGCTAGAGTCAACTTCTGCAGGTTCTCCTCTGACTTCCAAATGCGCGCCATGGCATGCACGCACCTCCACTCATACACCGTACACACACAAGCACATACACACCCATTAATAATTAATTTAAAAGTTAAAGTATAGACACAAATAAACAATTCACATGAACAGAGCATCAAATGTAAAAGCTTTATTCAGACATCCTCATGGAAGGTGACAATACTGAATATAATCATAGGTATTGCTTGGTTTTAGCCAGAAATTAATATGTATATACATACTAAATAAAATATAATTTTGGGAGCTTTTCTTTTTAACAGTATGATATTATGTTTTCTTTTTCATACTCATTGATTCTTCACATTCTTCAAATGTGACCATGGGTCACATTTACAGAGCATGCTAATTTACTTAATCCTCTCCTGGTGGGTGTTAAGGTTTTATCTAGTTGGGTACTGTTTGCTTGTTCATTTGTTTGTTTTGAGACAGGGTCTCACTATACAGCCCTGGCTAGCCTGGTACTGCCTGTGCAGACCAGGCTGACCTTGAACTCTGAGATCGCCTGTGTCTGCCTCTGAGTGCTGGGATCAGAGGACGCACCACCACGCCAGCTCTAATGTTTCACTACCACAAATTAACAGAGCTTGTCATCCAGGTGCAGTCTGTATTTAGCTCCTGGCATAAATGTTTTGAGGGGGAATCTTCCTAGAAGGGGAATTGCTGAGTCAGAGAGAGTGTGTGTACTCTTTACATTTGAACAGTTACTGCCAAATGACTTTAAAAAGGAGCTGCAAAAGTCTACATTCCATTAGCAACACACACAAGTTCCTGTTTCCTATACTCTTGAATATGGTCAAAACTTTATTTTTGTAAATTAATTTCCTTTGTAAATTAAAAGTTGTATCTTGTCTATCTTGCATTTCTTTGATTATGAAAATGTCTGAAAGATATTTTCAGTATGGTCAAAACTTTATTTTTGTAAATTAATCTTTTGTATATTAAAAGTTGTATCTTGTTTATCTTGCATTGCTTTGATTATTAAAATGTTGAAAAATATTTTATGTATTTATCGCCTTTTATTTGCTGTTCTTATTTTTTGCTTGTCTTTCTGTTGAACTATTCTCTTTTTCCATTGCCAATTTTTCAGATCTCTTTGCAGGCTAAAAAAAAAAAAAAAAGAAAAAAAAGAAAAAAAAATTAACCCACTTCCTGTTACAAACTGCAAGGTTTTTTTCTATTCTGCAGTTTACTTATTGACTTTATGGTCTTCCTTGCCTTGCCAAGAACCACTCCCCCACCTTTGAAATGGAGTCCTACTAAGTAGCCCAGGCTGACTCATGATCCATGTTTCCACCTTAGCTTCCCAAGAGCTGGAATTGCTGTTATCAGAAAATGTGGGGCATTCTTTCCTGAATGCCAGGTATTCAGGAAAATCAAGATTTTCTCTTGGGGTTCTTGGTGTCATTGGTAAAAAGTGTAAAAAGAGACTCAAGTGGAAGCTTTTTATTCATGTTTAAAAGAAAAGTACAGGCAGTTGTTCAGAGGAGAATGGAGGGGTGGAAAAGCAGCGCAGCACTTGAGTTAAGCTGGCGTGGCGGTCCGCCAGATGATGGGGAGTAGGGTTTTAAAGAACAAGAAGGGATGGGTTTCCTTCAAATTAAAAAAAAAAAAAGGACTCGGGCTCTGGCCAACATCTGGGGGATTAAAAATACAGAGGAGAAGGAACAGGGACAGTTATATCCTTCTGATCCAGGACTCAGAGAGGATGGAGTCAACAGACCTCATGAGAGCCTGACAGGGGCTGTGCTGAGGGAGGGAATTCTGCAAGGGGAAAGTTCAGTATCTCACTAAAGAAATTCTGTCTTAATTTTCAACATGGCTTAAAGTGAACTCTCCTTCCTAGAGGGAGATCATCCTTCCTGGGGTAGTCTGTCCTTCCTGAAGGCAAACGGTCCTTCCTAAGGGGTAGACCGTCCTTCCTAGGTGTAGTCTGTCCTTCCTGAAGGTAAACGGTCCTTCCTAAGGGGTAGACCGTCCTTCCTAGGTGTAGTCTGTCCTTCCTGAGGGTAAATGGTCCTTCCTGATGGGTAGACTGTCCTTCCTGAGAGTAGACCGTCCTTCTGAAGGGTAGACCAACCTTTCTAGGAGTATGTAGCACAACACCTGTTCTACATGCTACGGTACAGTTCACAGGTCAGGCAAGGGCCTAGAGATTGAAACACACATACATGCACAGACACAGACACAGGTGCCAAGAATGCTCCTTGAATCAAGAACGCCCACTTTATTGTGTTCCAGGGCAGCTTATATAGGGTCTTCTTTACTAATGGCCACGCCCCAGCTCTCAGCTGCAAGCCCACCAGAAACCACTCCCCTGCCATCAGGGAGGGTCTAGTACTCAGAGCAGCTGCAAGTGCAGAAAAACGAGTTGTTTACAGGAAATTCAGGGTCTGAGGGGGTCCACAGTCCCCAACAGGGGTAGTCTGTCCTTCCTAGGGGTAATCTGTTCTTCATAGTGGTAGACCATCCTTCCTGAGGGTAGATCATCCTTCTGGAGGGTAGACTGCCCTTCCTGGGGATGGTTCTTTGGCCAGATGATTGACCCACCCACCTAATGAGAAGTTCTCCTTCAACACTGTTATAGCGTTATAGTCATGTGAGCACCCAGACTTTTTCATGACTTTAGAAGCCACATGGTGGGAGAAGGGAACCAGCTCCTATAGGTTGCTCTCTGACCACTAGGAGCACTGCCCCATAAAAAAATTAATTTTTATATGAGTAGGAAAGTCAATCTTATCCATCATGTCTCCCAATCTTTCCCAGTTTAAAATCCTGAGGGGGGCGGGGAGACTTTTTTTCCTAGCCTTGTTCTGGTTTTATGTTTTGCCGTTCAGCTACATAGAATTTAGTTGGACATAAGAAGTAAAGTATTTTAGTGCTTTTTCCCTTCCTAATGGCTTGTGTGCTGCACCATTTCTGAACTGTTTTCATTCTCTTGGTGACCTTGTATGACTTTACATTTTATATTTACGAGTATATCTGAGCGAATCTGGGGCTGTCTCTGAGATCGCCGCTCTCAGTTAGAAGCAGCCTTATTCCCGACAGCACCTTTTCTGTACTTTCTCTCCTTGCAGATCATCTGGTTGGGTAATGCTAGCTCTCCCTCCTGATTTTGTTCACGCTAATGTTGACTGTTCTAACTCTATCATTATTCCGTGTGAGCTTTAGATCCTTCCACCAGTGCCCAAAGCAATCCTGGTGGCATTGGGTTGGGATTACAATTGCTTCCAGGACATCAGAGTGTTTCACTTATTCCTATTTTTTTTTACAAGTTCCTGTATTAATCAAGACAGTAGGGTCTATGCTATGTGAAGAATTAGACCTCCAAATCTCACTAGATAATCTCAATACAATTTACCTCACCCCTCATGCCGATTTCAACATAGAAGGAGCTGCGCTGAGCCGGTCGCTTTGACCAGACGCTCTGCTGGGATAGAGATTGACTGCTGCTCAGTAACCTCACAGCTCCCTCAAATGTCCAAGCCCTCTCGGTTAGGTGGAGCAGGGGACTCATCCTGGACACGGGGCTCTGAGCAGCAGCGATGTATCTGCTTTGGGTCAAAGGTTTGCAAAGCAGTGTCAGCTTCCTCTGTGGTCATTTCCTTTCTCAGTGGCTTGTTGAGACCATGG
>NC_142044.1:60249749-60269749 GCF_982192425.1 Myodes glareolus | reverse complement strand
CTTGAGTGTGCACTCCAGTCAGGCTCCCAGACTCTGGCCAGATACAGAACATTCTCATCCTGCCTTCATTCCCTTGGCATCCTCCACTTATTCCTGTCACCAAGCGCTGGAGTTCCAATGGACTCATCCTTGGGTCTCTTGGGTTTCTCTCCTATTCTGTCACTACTGCCTCTCACTGAGTCCTTTGGACTGAAGTTAGACCTGTGCTAACACAGTAACCATGAGCCACACACGTTATTACCTCTGAAGAATTGAGGATACATATTGAAGCACCACTTGGTAAACATAAACACTTATACTTATTATGAGTCTGTTACAGTTTTTCTGTTTTGAAAACAGTCTAAAGGGCTGGAGATGTGGCTCAGGGGTGGAGCACACGCCTCAAATGTACAAGGCTCTAGCTTCAACCTTCAGTATCTCAATACATAAATTGTAAAATTACTCATCGACACTTATATTTTGCGTGATAAAATTATAAGATTTTTTGGTGTCCTTGGTTTAATAAAACACATAATCAAAATTAATTTTGTCTGCCCTCTTACTTCTAATGATATTATTGATATAATATTATATTATATATTAGTATAAGTGTACACAGGATGCATTATATATGTAGTAGACAATGTTAGTCTAAATATTGATGACTCCTACATTCAGTCTCAGCCCCAAATCCTCTGAGCACAGACTTCGTATGCAAACGCCTGCTTGATAGACCTGCTTGATTATATGCTGAACATCTCAAGATCCACAGATCCCACATGATGGAGTTCCAGAACCTTCCCCAACCAAGTTCTTCCTCCCCATTTGCTCCTATCACAGCGAAAGGTACCACTGCTTGTAGTTGCTCAATCCTGGATGTTAGAGCTACTGTTGATTGGGCCTGCCTCTCCCTTTACATCTCTAGGTATCTACTGACACACATGGAACCAGGCAGCCTCTTCCCTCAGCCCACCTGGCCAGGGCAGCAGCCACAGGCCTCTGCGTCCCTGTTTGACCAAATTATTTCTCTTACAATAGTCAAACGGATTCTGTTACAAGCTCTGACCAATCGAATCACTCCCATCGTCAAAACACTTAAAACACCATAAACCCCAGCATCCTCACACCAGGGTGTATAAGACCCTTCTAGATCCCAGCACTGGCCACTTCTCAGCACCTTTACATCTTTCGCCCCACAATCAGTGTGCATCACCCACACTGTTCCCCCGCAGCCTCTCCAATGGGTATCCATCGTGGAGACCTGGTCCTTTCTGTTCTCTCTGCCTAGAACGCTGAACCTGTGGGTTTCAAAAGTCTTACTCCTCTCTTCACTGAAACGTCACTTTGCCCCTACTCTACAACAGTGGCCTTTGTCGTTCGCGTCCCTTGTCTGTGCTCTAAAAGTTACTAGTCCACAGTGCTTCATACCTGGCCTTCCATTGTTTATCTCTTTGCTTACTTTCCGTGTCCTCCACAAATATGCATGATTCATGTGAGTAGGGACTCGAGTTTTTTATTCGTTCCATTTTCCCCAGTATCTGCCACTATGTCTAAACATAGCTGGTATTGAAAAGCTACTGAGGAGGGCAGGGAGACAGTGAAAGAGACAAAGAAAGAAAAGCAGACAGAAAGAGAAAGAAGGAAAGAAAAAAAGAGAGGGGGAAGGAGAGGGGAGGAGGGAGGAAAGAAGGAAGGAAAAAAGGAAAGGAGGGAGAAAAGAAAGAAGAAAGAAGCTTTGACATGTTTTTGAAAAGATTCTATTTTGTATATGTGTGCATCTGTGTATGGATGTGCACATGAGTGCAGTACCTGTGGGGGCCAGAAGAGGGTGTCAACTGGAGTTAACAGGTGACTGTGAGCTGCCCAACATGGGTGCTGGCAACCAAACTAGGGTCCTCTGGAAGAACATGAAGTACTCTTAACTGCTGATGCACCTGTCTAGCCCCAACAGTTACTTTTTACATGACTAAATAAATAAATAGACAGAAGAGTTTAGAGAGTTGAAAGCTGAGTCCGTTATTTTGGATTTTTGTTTGTTTGTTTGTTTGTTTTGTTTTTAGGGGCAGAGAGTTCTGTGAAGGTCAAGTTAGGGAAACAGATTGGCACAGATCTTATGGTCCTTCACACTGTTCTGTGTGGATGGAGACAAGCCTCTGCTTCTCGGCCCGTACGTTCCTTCCCATAACCCCTCAGCACAAAGCAGCTGCTCCTTTATTCTTTAAACTTCTTCTTATCATTATTATGGCAACATTACATATCCTTTTTTCTTAAGTGGGGGGGGGGTCATGGATTATTGATGTATTGTCAGAGATCCACCCGCCCTGCTACTGCGCTGGGTCTGCTCTGACTAGGGTGTGACAGACAGTGTTCAACAGCTCTGCTCCTTGTTGGAAAGGATGGATGTTACAACATTCTGTCTGTACCTCCCAAGATACTGGAGATGATACTGAGCAATACTGCCTATTACAGCAGCCTTAACAACTCATCAAACTCCATAGGCCTAATAGCTAGACTTAATTACCAAATTGTTTTGGTTAGAAGCATGTGCTGGCTATATAAGTCTACTCAGTGATCCATCTTGTCTTTTTTTTCCCAACAGCTGATACCATCTTAAAGGACTGGATCAAAGTACATTTCTATAGCAACCCTTAGCTCTTTTGTAAATATGCTTTTATTTTCATTACATAAGCAATATGTTTTTATTTCAGAAATCTGAGAAAATATAGAAAAAAATTTAAAGGATGTGCTTTTGCTCTACCCTTTCACATTTATGTGTAGAGGCTCCGGGCTCACTTGAAAATACCTCACAGCACTAATAGATAAGCTGGGCATTTTAGTATTGAAGACACGTAGATTTTGTTTGTTTGTTTTGAGACAAGTTCTCGTGCAGCCCAGACTGGCCTTGAATTTACTGTGTAGCCAGTGTTCACTTTTCTGATCCTCCTGCCTCCACCTCTCAAGTTCAAACATTACAGCTCCATGCTGCCACGCCCAGCTCTCAGCTTTTAACAGAAGTGCAGCGTTTTGGTTATGCAGAATCCTCCCATTCCTGGAGAAAGGAGGGGCTCGTGTAGATGTTGCTGACTTTCACCAAGTTTGCCTCTGTGAAAAAGGGAGAGCTGCACTATTCGAAAGGCTTACCTTGTATGGATGGAACACTGGCTTTCAAGGTCATAGTCTCCAGTAAAGAGATGACCTTGCAGTGTACGCTCAGGTTTGCTTGGAACCGAGAACCACGCTGGTCGCCTTCCTCTTCAGCGTCAGGATTGTTTGCATAGGGAGATGCTATAGCTGTCTTCATACTGTTAATTTAGAAAGCTCTCCAGTAAGCATAGTGATTAGGGATGTCCTTCTGTATGTGTGTTGCTTTTATTGATGTATAAAACCTTTTTGGCCAATGGCTTAGCAGAGGAAAGCCAGGTGGGAAATCTGAACAGGGATAGAGAGAGAGTAGACAGAGTCAAGGAGATGCCAGCCAGCCACGGACGAAACAAGACAAGTAGAAAATGAGGTAATGCCATGGCCTTGTGGCAATACAGAGACTAATAGACATGGGTTAATTTAAGATGTAAGAGCTAACTAGAAATACTTCTGAGACATTGACCAAACAGTGTTGTAATTAATATAGTTTGTGTGTGATTATTCAGGTCAGGATGGGAAACAAAAATGACTCCCAAACATTTGGCAAGAATTTCCATATAAACCCTAAGAAAACTTAAAAAAAAAGGGGGGGGGGAGGGGATTCTGGACAGACAAGAAAGACAAAAACACAGTCAAGCACAGCTTCTTGGTAACTGTCTTTTCTCTGGTAGGCTCTGTTTGCTGGTAGCAAGCAGAGGCGGGGTTCATTTAAGGCAGGCTTCCTGACTCAGCTTTAGCCACAAAAACCTCACAGCTTTTAAGAGACTCTGCCACCAAGCATTTAAATGGTGTTTGTGAGTAGCTGGCAGCATGCTTCTTGGTGGTGGCAGAGACCTTGAAACTCCACAGTTTTGTGGCTCCTGCCAATACCTCCACCATGAAGCTAGACTCTCAGGAAGCTAAAGAATGGTCAAAGCCAGTTGCCAAAGCCACAGCTTTAATCCCAGCAATGCTGCTTAGCAGATTTAAGACTCATGTGCTCAGAAAAAGATATATACAGTAAATACAGATTCAGACAAAAAAAAACCCTCTAAACAATTTACAGTGTGTTTAAAAATATATGTACGCTTGGGAGAGAAAAGAAAAGGAATAGAAAAAGTCCTTTAGAAAAAGAAATAGAGTAGTAGGGTGTGGTGGTGCACACCTTTGATCCCAGCACTTTGGAAGCAGAACCAGGCAGATCTCTGTGAGTTCAAGGCCAGGCTGGTCTACAGAATGAGATCCAGGACAGCCAAAGATACACAAAGAAATCTTGTCTCAGAAAACCAAAAGTTAAAAAATAAAAGTAAAAGAAATAGAGTTTTTTTTTTAAAAAAAAAAAGACACATGAAGATGGAGAATACACATAGAGACTGGATTATGTATATTGTATTTTCTTTGAATTTCTTGACTGTAAATGAGCTAACTACAGAAATACATTTCAAGGTATGGGCTGCTAAGATAAACCAACATATATTTTAAAGGTATCTTGACTTCAAAATTTAAGTTGAAGTATGACTTTGGGAAAGAGATTCTTCTTTTGTTTCCACAGAGGATAGAAAGCTGTGGATTCCTTATCGGCTGATTTGGTTTGATCAAACAAGACTCCCTGAAGCAATGGTTTAGGTGGTCCAATATCCATGATAGCTTCAGGACTGCTGGTTGAGATGGACCAACCACACTAGATATCCCATGAAAGACCTGATTAACAGTACCCCCAGTCAGCAGGAAGTAGTCTACAAAACTGGATGTATGGACTGGACATGTAGGACCCACAGAAAAGTGACTGCTCAACTTTCCAAAAGACAGGATGATCCTTTTAGAATCCCTGCTTCACAGAAGAGTCTGCCAGACATTGTGCAGGACACAGAAGAAAGCAACTGACAAACTTTGCCAGTACAAGACAGAATAGATCTTTAAATTTCCTGCTTCACTGAAAAGTCTTCCATATATTATGGGCCTATAAGGTGAAGACAGATGCCCCAACATCACAAAAGAACTTTGGGTGACTCTCCAGGCAACGAGATGTCTCTGCCTTTTCTGGAACCTAGGAAGTTGCTTACAATGCACTTCCTGTTTTCTTAGGTAATATTATATCCATCTGGGATCTTTGATGGAGTTGAAGACTGGATAGTTATAATTCCAGTTTTCCTTAGTTATGATAAAAGATAAAATAGATATAAAACTTTAGACATACAAAGATAGTATAGATAAAGTATTTTCTTTAATTTGCCAAATGTAATTGGACTAAATATTATAACTATAATTCTTGATTGATAACTGTTTTGTATATGTAATTTTATTATGTTAAAGTTAAAACCTTCCTTTTTGATTAGACAGAAAAGAAGATGATGTGGAATATCCTTCTGTGTATGTGTTGCTTTTATTGGTTGATGAATAAAGCTATTTTGGCCAATGACTTAGCAGAGTAAAGTCAGGCAGGAAATCTGAACAGAGATTTTTAGAGAGAATAGGCAGAGTCAAGGAGACCCCAGCCAGCCACCAAGGAAACAAGACATGTAGAAAATGAGGTAATGACACAGTCATGTGGTAATACATAGACTAATAAAAATGGGTTAATTTAAGATGTAAGAGCTAGATAAAAATAGGGCCGAGCCATCGACCAAACAGTGTTGTAATTGACATAGTTTCTGTGTGATTATTCAGGTCTGGGCAGCCAGGAAACAAAAGTGCAGCCTCTGGTTATGGCATAGTGAACCCATTTACTCTGAAATCTAAATGGGATAACTGGAATTCATGAATAGAAGCTACAATCGTGGCAATCTGGGTCGCCCAGTGATCGAATGGGCTGCATGGCAAGGTACGGACCTCCCCACAGCTTGTGCCACACAAGCAGTGTCGAAATCCACTCTCTGGTTGGTCGACGTTTTGAAGGGATCCTGTTCCTGACTGAGGCTGAATCAGATGAGCACAGATGTTCCTTTCCTGCCCCGATAGCCTGTTTGCCACTGAGTCAAAAGAAAATTATGCAATCTTCCATTTTGCTGGGTTGTGTAGACCTAGACTTTGATAGCAGATGGGAAAACAGACTTTGAAACTAAAAGCCCAAGAATTAGCTATTTTTATCTGGTAGTTTTGTATAATCCTAGGGTTTAAAAAGTGCCTTCAAAAAGTTGTTTGTAGATTACAATTTCCTCACTGTGATTATGGCCACAGGGAAATATATCAGTAACTAACATGTTTTCAAGCCACAAATGAGAGCCAGCTCTATAAATTTGCTGTGGTGAATCGAGACTACAAGGGCATGTGGATACAATAAAATCACACCAGGTACAACAGGTCCAAGAATTTATCAGATATACCAGACCAAGAAAGAAGGCAACACCTTCTCCTGGACCCTATAAAGCTATGGACATCTAGTGCTGCTGCCAGAGACCAGCTCCAGTAGGGTTCAGGTCCCAAAGAGAAGGTGTGGAGTCGGTGAGGGAAGGAGAGTGACATGATCTGAGGGTGAATCAGGATGGCTGCCCATGTATGGAAAAAAAGGCTACAGCTTTTCTACTTTATAATTGCACATAAGATTAAACTGGAGAGAGAGGGCTTGTGAGCTAAGGCATGGCTGGTGAGCAGGGACTGAGGAAGCTAACATTGACCTCGACAAGTTAATAGGCATCACGTCATGTATTAATGAAAGGGTCACACGTTCCTCTTGCCAGAGAGAAGAATGACTCCCTTTGTAGCAAGCAGGACTTTCTCCAGTCTTCTGAGGGAATGTGGGCTTTCAGGGGACCAGACCCTCCCCTATAGAATATTGCAGTTTTTGTATATGGCTTAGTTTATCCAAACAGCTAAAGCTTAAAGTGAGCAAAGACAAAGCTAGACAAGTATTACTGTGAATCCCAGCGAAGCTTGAGAATTTATAAATCATGTTTATCAAATATACCTTATCAAGCATATGTTACTAATCTAAATTTTCTAGCAGCTTAGGGTTAACTTGTGTGGGAGTAGGTGGAGTTATCATGCTATATGGCTCCCCAGTGATAGGGATTTTTCCAAAGAATTATTTTGTTTAAAGAAGCTGCCTTTATATACATCCTCATCTTTCACTGAAGCCCCTGCAAAATTTCCCAAAGAAGAAGGCATAAGGGAACTCCTGTAACATATAGTGAGGACCTTGAGGGATGAAAGTCAAAGGTGCTCGAGAAGTGGGGTCTGCAGTGTCAAAATGCTGGAACTTTGTCAACAGCATCGAAGCAGCACTGACACCATGCAGTCCACACCACGCTGCCAGATGGAATGACCCCACACCAACCTATCTTCTGATACCTGGTATTTGAAAACACGTTTCCCAGTTGGAGGCTCTTCTATGGGATGCTCGTGAGGTGTGGCCTTGCTGGGAAAGCATCTCACCATGGCCAGCTTTGAGAACTCACAGCTTTGCCCAACTCCCAAGTCACTTTCTGCCTCATGTCTGTGGTTGATGCCATGTCTCTCCCACCATCATGGTCTTCCTCTCTGGAACTATAAACTAGATTAAACTTTTTCTTCCATGTGTTGCTTTAGGTCAATGCAACAATTGTGCTTTTCAACAATTGCTGTTGTCATGATTTGTGTGTGTTTGGCTTTATGAGGATAAAACATACGCCACAGCACATAGCTCATGACACAAGATAAACAGAAAAATAATTGCATTTCTATGTACCAGCAATGGACACAGACGTAAGAGTATCAACAACAAAACACAACTTTTAGGTCAACAAAAATGAAATACTGAGGTGTAAATCTAACAAAATGAGTAAGAATGTTGAACGCTGACAATTGCACAACAGAACAAAAGAAATCAATGGTCTGAATAAAAGGAAAGTTGCACCATGTTCATAAACAGGAAGTCATATGTGTGAGCTGCTGTGACTGGTAGTTTCTTCAAGAAATGAGCATGGAGCTATTGTGTGACAGAGAAACTGTGCTCTTGCACATTTCTTCCGGAGCCATAAAAACTGTTCACACAAAGACCTTGTCCGTGAATGCTTCTAGCAGGTTGATTCCTAATTGTCCCCACACTGAGAGCCATCCAGATTTCCCTCAACAGTGGCTGTGCTTGGCAGTGTGTAAGTACCACAGAAAACTGCTCAGCAGTTAGAGCTAACTTTTCAGACAACACAGACAGCTCGCAGGAGCTGGTTTGCTCCTTCCATCATGGGTTCTAGAGGCCATACGTAGGTCGTTAGGGTCACACGGAAGCATTTTCACCGATTGAGCCATCATTGTTAAAACAAAAACAGTGGGAAACATTTGGGATCTAGGATTAGGTAAACAATTCTCAGACTCCACACAGCAAAGACAACTGAAGGGAAGGGGGGGAGGTGACCTGATAGCTGTCACACTGAGAAATGATTTTATTGTGGAAATGTACCACATTTCCACGGCCCATCACATGTCCTCAGTTGATGGACATGTAGGCTGACAGTGCATTTCCTGGCTTTTGCAAGCAGAGCAGCAATGGACATGGATGTTCTCTGTAGATAGACAGAAAGTGTCCCCGCAGGAGAATATGAAGTCCATGGCAGTATGTGCCCAGGGGCCGTGTAGCTGGGCCATCTTGCATACCCACGTTTTACTTCTTAAGGGAACTTCACACTAGTTACCACAGCGACTGGAGCAGTTCACACTCCCACAGCAGTGTGGAAGGATTTCCCTTGCCCCCCATCCTCACCGGAACCTGTGCTTACTTCTTCTCTTGACAAAGACCGTTCTTACTATACTTGGAACTATCAGTCAGCCCCAATATTCCATCGCCACTTCTTGCCCAGTCTACTTCGTTGATCCTGTTACTCTCCCTCACAGTCACACCATAAGTCTCTGGAAAAGGAGTGCTTGTCCTCACAATTCCTTAGTCGTCCCCTGGAATTGGGGACATGCCACTCACCTGTGTCTGGCTGTGGTGAGATATGTCAGCTTACCCTTCCTTCCTTCCTTCCTTCCTTCCTTCCTTCCTTCCTTCCTTCCTTCCTCCCTCCCTCCCTCCCTCCCTCCCTCCCTTCCTTCTTTCCTTCCTTCCTTCCAGATGAGATGATTTTTACAAAATTATTTCTTTGTTATTATTTGCCTTGCTATATTGAGGTGATGGCTTTCAGGAAAGCTTAACATTTCTGTGAAGGGAGAAGTTGCCTCCCAAGCCAGCCAGTGCCCAGTGGGAATCCTTCATTTCTGCATGGCATTGAGGAGATCCATGATGTTCAGGAGTTGGGGAATACATGGGTTGAAGGCTGGAAATCTAGTAACTGTACCCCAAATCTAACAGGGTCCTAACTCACGGTGTGACCTTGGGCCAATTAGGTTGCTTTCTGAGTTTATGTTGCTGTTCATTTTTGTAAAACAGATAGGTGTGTAGCATGAATTTTAGTTGATCCTAATAATAAAAACCCAGAGTCAGATTAGTCAGGGGTTGGTGCTAAAGATCAGTGCACAGGGAGGCCAGCCACTAGAGAGTTATTTTCTTTTGCTTCTCCTAATGTGTGAAACAAAGGGGTGATCCTGTCCTCAGAGTGCATCTCCAGACTACATCTGTCTCCACCAAACCTCAGACTGCACTGACTTCCTGTGTCCTCCTGCCTTTTATTCTTCTCTCCACACAGCCATATCACTCCTGTCTTCACCTCCCTGGTGCTGGGATTAAAGGCGTGGGATCCCAAGTGTTGGGATCACCTTTGTGTGAGCTCTGTTTCTCTTTTAGACAGATTCAATCTTGTGTAGCCCAAGGTGACCTTGAACTCACAGAGATCCCTCTGCCTCTGTTTCCCAAGTCCTGGGATTAAAGGTGTGTGCCACCACTCCCTGGCCTCTAGTGACTTAGCTCTGCACTCTGCTCTTCAGCTAAGTTTTATTTGTTAGAACATAAATAAAATATTATTACAGATAGGCTACTAGAACCTGGGTTTTAGGGTATAGTCACTTCTTAATTTAAAAAAAAAAATTCATGGATACCAATGATATTGGTATGAATTTTGTCAACAGAGGAAAGAAAATACATATACCTGAGTTCCAAGCCTCTTATAACTGCTCCTGATTTCCTGCTGGAACCCTTGAATCAGTTGACCCGGAGGCTCAATCCCAACTCTAGAATTCAAGTCACAGGGAATTTGGAGTTCTCAGATTTAAGAGGAACTAGACACGTACAAAGCAGATGGACGAAGGCAGATTCTAGAGTCTCAGAGTCTGACCTGAGAGAGATAATGGAAAGATTGGTGCTGACAGCACAGGAAAGCTGTGGTTGGTGTCGCTTGGAGAAGGGATGGATGGGGTCTGCCAAGAAGAGCATCGGATGCCATGATCATTATCGGGAAGAAGGCAGACCTCCCTGAGTCCACCTCTCTGGTTGCAAAGATATAATAAATATTCAAGTAAAATATTGATGACCAACATAATTAATGATGCACAGTAAATATTGATGTATGAAATCTCCAACATGGTGCATGCTCTGGAGTGAACCAGCTTTCTTTCTGAAACTTTCATTGCAACAACACTTATGGCATACTGACAAACCTAGCAAATGTCTGTCAAGAGCAGTACAGCTGAGCCGAGATATCAAGAACACACTGCAATGTCTTGGGGGTGATTATACAACACATGTATGTAAGGTATGATCACAGAAAAAAATGTTTTCTGTATCCTGTCCTGGCACTGCCCTTGCAATACCTTTCAATTCTTTTTAAGTTTATTATAAACAAGAGATTTATTCTTAAAGACAGTCTGCCTCCAGCACTCTTTCTGAACTTATTAGAGAGCCTGAACTTGACAGAGTCTATTTCCTAGACTTACACACAGACTTGAGTGCTGGGTCAAGAATATAAGGTCAAATTTCCAGCCATATCCTGACCTCACTACAACATGAAGCAAATTAAGGAAAACAGGGGAAATTCTTGGCAAGTTCTCTAAGTCATTAATACTGGGATATTTTAATGTTTTTGCTGTTGGACTAGAAGTCCAAACATCAGGAAGGAGTTGCTCCAGACACCACTCTCATAACCACAATTGATGCAAAAGCAAGAGAATTTTTATTCTGTCATGACAGGGCCCTTCAGGTTCGGGATATGAAGGACATCCGGTAGCTGCTACAGTCCATCTTTTAAAGCAAAAAGGCACAGACACAAGGGGGGAACCTGTAGGTTGTTTTCCAACTTATTGGATTGGCTTATTTAAAAGGTCACTAGCAGTGATTGGTCTATTCCAGGGCAGGAGAATAGCTGTGTGGTCAGGTGAGATAAGGGAGAGCATCTGTGGCCTTCCTGACCTTGTTGTAGTGACTAAATCAAACATCAGGAACTGAGTCAACATCTGTGGGTTGTCTTTGCCTTAATTCCCAGAATGGAATTATGTTTGAAGATTATTCACAAGGACACAGGAGGATGAGCAGTCCAGCATGTGGGGGGGGGGGGGCGCAACTGTCCTGTTTCCAAGAGAGAGTGAGTGTAAGGTTTTAGAAAAATGTCTTAGGGTTGAGGGGGCTTACAAATGCATTTGGAGTCTTTCATTTGCCTTCTAATTTCCTATGCTCTCTCCTCGCCATTCTTCCAGTAAGTCCAACTGTGGGAGCGCTAAGAAAAACACACGTTTATAAAAAAGTGTGAGCCCAAAGAAGAGTGCAAACAGCACGCGGCCAACAGAGTGCAAGGACACATCAAGTCTCCAGGGTCCCCTGAAGTCGCAGATGTGTACAGAGAGAAATCGTGCTTCCTCCTGGAGGAGCCCACTTCCATTCTGTGATAGTTCAATGGATGATGCCCAGACACCTCCACATTGTGTTCAATGGATTCTGCTTTCATGTGGCAGAATCAATCTATAGATGAAGTGTGTTTGGTAATTCTCAATGTGGGAATTGTTAAGTTGTTACACAGATGACAGAAACGGAAGGTGGGGTTGGAGGAAGGAGCAGGGAAAATAGGTTATAATTTCCTCCGCTTCCACAGCTCAGGATGGACACGGGCAATTGTAAATGAAGAGAGAGATTGGAGACGTCTAACTTTAATGTGAAGAGGAAAGATGTTTCCATACCTTTCCCTGCTAAGTAATCACTTGACGTAATGAAAGGAATAAGACATGCAGGCCTACAGGCAGAACCCACCTGTAAGTCACAGTGTGAAGATGGGTGAGGCAGTGATTAACAAGAAAATGGAGCAGAAAAACAGGAAGCAAGTGGGGCCAGCAGTGAGGTTGGTTTAAAGTTGGTAAAGAATGCAACTACAACCCTAGCTCTCCTCTCCTTCCTCACGTCTGCAGTAAGAAAAATCCAGAACTGAACAAGTTCTCAGCTCAGGAGAAGCAGGTCAGAGGAGAACATCAGGAAGGAAGGATTCCACAAATGGACATATTGGAGGTCAACAGCCACGCTCCATCCTCCCCACCACCTCTACTTCTTGTTATAAAACACTGGCAGTGGCCTACCTGAAAAATCTGCAGGCCAAAAAATAGAGAACTCTAGAAAAGTAGAATCATTCCAGAAGAAAGGTCCACAAATACTGACATTTGGAGAATCCCCATCAAAGTCCTGGGTTCTGCTTTCAGTGAAATCCACTCTTCGATGAGTGCTGGGCAAGCATGCAGCCCACCCAAAACTATCCTGAACTCACGATCCTCCCACAAGAAAGCAAAGAGGGAGGGAAAACAGTCGAAAAGAAGAGAAGGGGCTCAGAAGAACTGAAGACAATTAACAACAAGCTGGAGCTATTGTAGACCTTAGAGTGCTCAGCTAGGGTGCGAAGGACTCGAACAGTCAGAGGAGCACACACTGGATCTGGTGCACTCCTATGGAATCACTTGGGAGGTAGAGGCAGGGGCATAAGAAGTTAAAAATCATCCTAGATCATGCAGTGAGTTTGAGGTTAGCTTGAGCTACATTAGTTCTTGTGTCAAACAGCAACAACAAAACAACAAACAAAATTTGGAGAGGGGCTTGCTTGCTGCCAGCCTACCTCCAGATTATACGACCGTCTCAGGGGAATATGGAGGAAAGGCAGAGCTCTGGCCCCTGTGTGTGAGTGTGTGTGTGTGTAGGGGATACACACCCAAACCTCACATATACACCCTACGCCACACACAAATCATATACAGACACCCCACGCATACCACTCACACATAAACCCCTCCCACAAACACCTCATACACACACAACCATATCCCCACACATGCCCACACAATTTATATTTATTTTTTTAATTAGCTTTTCTATTTGGAATACATAGTATTTTTAAAATTATAATGTTATAATAAAAATTTTATATTTATATTTTTAAAAATTGAAATGCTGGTCTTTTGATTCATTCTATCTCTCCTCTCTCTCTTCCTCTCTCTCTCCTCTCTCTCTCTCTCTCTCTCTCTCTCTCTCTTCTCTCTCTCTCCTCTCTCTCTCTCTCTCTCTCTCTCTCTCTCTCTCTCTCTCTCTCTGTCTCTGTACTGAACCCAAGGCAAACATTCTCTCTAATCCTGATGTTGTCTTAGTATATTTCGGTACTCTCTCTATATAACATCTATGTTTGGCTGTCATCTTTTCCTAATTTTTGCTCTTCTTATTCCATGTCTTTACTGCAGGCTGCACTCATTGTTTAGGAATTCCTCCTTATTGACTTACCATTCACTCATTTTCTGCAGTACTGAGGACTGAGCCCAGGACCTGCATTCTGTGCGAGTGTTTACCTCTAAGCTACATCTTCAGCCATATTACTTTTCCCTTCTGAGGTAGGATCTCACTTAAATACACAGGGTGCCCTTGAACTCACTCTGTAACAGGCAGGCCTTAAACTTTCAATCCTCCTGCCTCCACTTCCCAAGTGCTAGTGTGGCAGGTGTAGGACTGACCTTCTAGAATGTTCTTTGCATGGTCTAACACAGTATACTGCATAGCATACCACTTTTCCATTGTATTAAAATTCCACCCTTTCATCCCCAGATCTCAGGTACGATTCTGACCAACAGGTACGATTTATTGAGTCATCTTGGATCTGCCTCCTACTGTTTGGATCATGGCTAGTGACTTTTGTAGTATATACTGAGGAAATCCTTCCTCCCTCCATGTTTCCTAGCTCCCTCTCTTTTCCCCTCCTCCGTGGGTTCTTCTCTCCTCCATCCCTCCTTCTTGTGGTTAGATTGCGGCCCTCTAGCTGCCTTCCTTCTCCACCAGATCAGGTCACACCTCTGAGAGAAAATTCTAGAGACAGCACTCTGTGCTGTGGCCTTGCAGCTCCTTCCCTTGCAGGTGCTACCTGGTGCCGCATCTGTGCCCCTTGGCAATTAGGTCAGGGCAGGCAAGATCACCTGTTATGAAGCGTGCTCACCCCCTTAAAAACCTGTGAGAGCAGAAACTTCGTGCATGCTCTGGATTTGAAGAAAAGGCTCCATTTATGGCTGTTTGTCCTGGTATATCCAGAACTGAAGGTTCTGCCTCCGCCTTCAGGCCCCCACCGCACTATTCATGGCATTTATCTCCCCTTCAGGGCCCCAAATCCTAGCAAAGCCTTCTGGAGGGAGGTCTCCTGTCATTCCTTCCCATCACCTACCACTCCTTTCGGTTAAGCCACCTCTCTCCTTCTGCGCTCCTCTTTTATACTGCGGTGTCCTGCAATATGGATTTTTTTTTAGTACAAATGATACTGATCTGGATATAAATTCTGCCCCCATTGTTATTGTATAAAAACAGTATTCCCGTCTTTGGATTTTTCATTTACTGTCTGTATAGTCTTTCCTTAACAGAACATAAAACTCTCGCTCTCTGATATTTCCCATTGCTCTTTTGAATATAAACTTTAAAAAAAAATTCTCAGTAAAATTCTTTTATTTGAAGTCAACCAAAAAAAAAAAAAACCCTCAGGGAAATATAGAAAATTGGGCAAAACTTAGATGTACGACTGGGACAGGAGAGGACAAATGAGAGGTAAGACATCTGGAGAGTGGGGGCTCCAGGAAGAGAAGAGTGGGGAAGTTTATTAAAGAAATATTAGAAGAAAACTTGCAAAATCAAAGCTATGCCCTCAGATTGAAAGGTTAGATAGGAGCCCTGTGGTGGTGCATGCCTTTAATCCCAGCACTCGGGATAGCTTGGTGTAAAGAGTGAGTTCCAGGACTGCCAGGGCAAAACAGAGAAACCCTGTCTCAAAAAAAACAAAATGGGGGGAGGGGGAGAAGGAGAGGAAGGGGAGAAAAGGGAAAGAAGAGGAGGAGGAGGAAGAGGAGGGAAGAAAAAGAAAGGTTGGATAAATTGCCCCCCTCAATGACTAAAACACGTCTATCACAAAACCTTGTGAATGAAATTTCACAAGCCCTAGTTTCAAAGAGAAGTTCCAAAAGCCGCTGAAGAGAGGAAGGAAACAAAGGATGCTGTGTAAGAATCGTCATCACTTTCAGACATTTGTCTTCCTCTTCCTGTCTCCTAAAGTTTCCGTCTGAGCTCACCCCTAATTCCCCCACCCCTAATTCTCCTCGCGCTCTTCCTGCTGACGTCTGAAGTCTGTCACAAATTCAAAACAGTCTCTTCTCCAACTTCTATTTTTCTTTTCTGAAAGAGTCTCTAGATAGCCCAGGCTGGTCAGGAAATCATTATGTACCCCAGGCTGGTTCCGAATTTTTGGTCCTCCTGCTGCAGCCTCTCAAACGCTGGAATTACAGGCATGTACCTCCGTACTTAGACTCCTCCCCGCCATTTTTAATCCGCCATTTCAGGCGGAGTAGATATGGAGCTGGGTACGCCTCCTAATGAGCCTTCTCTTCAGGAATCACCTGCTCTGAGCAGGGTCAAGTGTGGGTCTCCTCTGCACCCTCCTGTGGCCACCCTAGCTGTCCTCTGCTCCCAGAGACTGTCTCCCACCCGCTCACGCTGCACTCAGGCGACAGTAGCTTCTAGCTTCCTCCTGATCCTGGGGTCTCACCCTCTGGTGGTGGTAGGAGGTGAGGTTATGAGCCAGGAGCCATTGCCACAGTGCATACAAAACCTTTTAAAACCACACACATCATTCTGAGCATTCTCTGAGCTGAGTGCCACACGGTGGAACCACCCGTACCTTAGTGCTCTGGGGTTGGGACAATCGAGCTGCAGGGATCTGCTGAGAACAAATTCTGGAAACAACCATTCTGCCTGAGCCACTCTGAAGCAGGAGGGCATGACTCTATACAATGTAACCAAGTCGAAAACCACTCCTTACTAAATGTTCTCTCACCTCTCCCTGGCTTTCCTTGTGCTGTAATGATGGTGATGGTGGTACGCTCTTCTTCGGGACCACGTTAAGCTCATAATTTCGGTTCCCCCTAATATTAGACCATGTTCCTATGGAAGACATGCCACTGTTCACCTCTTGATGCAAAACAAATCACCCCCAAAATTAGTGGATTAAAGAAGCAACTGTTTTTCAGCCTGTAACTCTGCAGTTCAGCAAGTCCTCAGCAAGTTCTCCTGGATCCCGCACCCGGCAATTGCCTCTTTCTGATGGCAGAAGACGAGAAGCTACAAGAGCCTCTGGAAGCTCAGGCTTGAATTTGTTCCTTGTCACTTTGACCAGCTACTATTGATCAAAGCGCACCGAAAGGCTCTTCCAGATCCAGGGGGTCCCTAGCTGTTATGGAGGAAATGTAAAAGCTTCCTGGGGCCGTTTTTATGCAATGCACTATATTTCAGTGGAGAAAAACAAAGATGAAGGAGGAAGAAGAAAATCCTTTGCTATTATTTCTGCTATCCTGTTTTGTTAGAATTTGAAAACTCTTCTATTGAGCATATTCAACAATAGTATTAAAACAGAATTCAAAGCATGTCTTTTACTGCTTTAGTTACCTATATCAGTAATCTAATCCATCTACATTTTAAAAAAACTTGAGGTTTTGTTTGGAGTCGAAACACCCCAATCTGGGGTATGTTATTGGAGATCTTCTAATTATTAATTTGTTGTTGTTGTTGTTATTATTATTATTATTATTATTATTTGTATTATTATTATTATGTTGCAAGGAGAGAGGGCCCACTTGTTTTTCCTGGGCACCCGGCTAGCTTACACCCAAAATAACCACACAGAAACTGTATTAATTAAAACACTGCTTGGCCATTAGTTCTAACTTCTTATTGACTAACTCTTACATATTAGTTTAACCCATCTCTATCAATCTGTGTATCACCACGAGGCCGTGGCCTACCAGAAAAGTTTCAGCACATCTACCTCTGGCTGTGGATCCATGGCGTGTCTCTGACTTTGCTTTCTTCCTCCCAGAATTCTTCTCTGCCTACCTAAGTTCTGCCCTGTCAGCTAGGCCAAGGCAGTTACTTTATTCATTAACCATTGAAAGCACCACACAAACAGAAGGAACTCCTACACCATTATTATTATTATTATTATTATTATTATTATTATTATTATTATTATTTAAAGCCAAATGGTGACAGATTTTATATGGAACCTGTCAGCATGGAGTGTGGCCCACAGTGTCTGCTGTGAATGCCGACTCTGAACCTGCTCGAGAAGGGAGGGTGAATGAAAAGACAACAGTCTCAGAACTGGTTCTAACAACTCAGTGTTAACAGTGTTTGGCAACCTGGACATTAGCAGTCAAGAAAGAAACTTAATGCCCATAGTCCTCTGTGTGGACTGGACCATGAAGCAACAGGATGACCCTTGCTACAGAAGCCCTGGGATGACAACCTTGGGCAGAACCAGCGCTGTTCCTAAGTTCTAGCCCCACAAGTGGACACGCTAATTGAGAACCTGTGCACCTTTGCAAACATCAGGCTTGCTCCTCCTCCACGTCAGGAAGCACCCAAAGGGGCTGCTTTGTTTTGTTTCGTTCACCTCCTGGAACACAAATCAGCAAGAGGCAGAGAGTGATCTCTTTATTATGTTTGGTGTACCCCATATCCAGTCTTACCTTGTATGCCCACCAGTCCTTCCTGACTCCCCAGATTGAACACTGATAACCTGAAACAATAAAATAAGCCACAAAATCATCCTTGGCTGACTTTCCATCCGGAATGTGCTTTCCTAAATCCTGCTTGTTAAACATTTGTAAGAATAGCCTGGCTGTTCATTTAATGGTCATTAGAAGCCACCCCGGCCCTTCCCAGGAAGGTCAAAGAGTACCCTGCTGTTGGATGTCTAATTTAACTGAACAAAGGAAATTGCTTTCATCAATTTTACTTTGCCCTTCTTAATTGAACTGAATGTCAACTTTCCACTCGATGTTCTCCAACAAACACTCATGCTGTTAATGCAACCAGATCCAATCAACCTGCAGCTGTCTACACTGTACCCTGGGACTGCATACACTTTGGATACATATTTATTCTGTGGATTTCATTTCCATGTTAATTAGAAAGCGGGTTCCTGGAATTTCCTTTCCGCGTATAATAATCTTACAGCCAGCCTGATGGAAATGGCTCTGAGCTGTTTACTTTCTGAAAGATGATGTGCCCGGCTCTGAAGATCACTGGATTTGGACTTTCTAGATAAAAATTGCACTTCTATTTTTTCTAATAGAATAATAAAGATATATTCATTTATTGGGGGCTTTCAAACTCTATTTTCTTGCCTCAATGTTTTGAGAAAGGTGTAAAGCACAGCAAGAGTTATTGGGCATCCAACATTGTGACGTACGTTTGAGCTCCTTTCTCCTGCAGCTTCTGCTCTTTACCCGTACAGTCTTCTTCAAGATAACCATTTCTATTGCACATTTTATACAGGTAAAATACCAAGGATTGGGGAGACAACTCAGTGGTAGAACACTCATGTTGCATATTTAAGACCCTGTGTTCAGCCAGTGGTGGTGGCACATACTTTTAATCCCAGTACCCAGGAAGCATAGGCAGGTGAATCTCTGGTTCAAGGCCAGCCAGTCTACAGAGTAAGTTCCAGGATAGCCAGGGCCACACAGAGAAAACTTGTCTCAACAAAACAAAGTGAGTAAACAAAGACCCTGTGTTCAATTAGCAGTACTGCGAACAGCAAACAGTGCATAAAATTGGGAAATTATCACTACTGCCAACATTTTGATGCCTTTTTCACACACACATACAAAGAATAGACTTTTAAAAAAGATTTTACTTTTATCTGTGTGCATGTCTGTATGTGTGTGTCTGTATGTATGTGTCTAGTGTGTGTATATGTGCACATGAGTGTGATACCCACAGAGGCCAGAAGGGGGCATTCGATGCTCCTGGAGCTGGAGTCACAGGCAGCTTGTAAACTACCTGGTTTAGGTGCTGGAAACTGAACTTAACAACTAAACTATCTCTCCAGCTTCAAGAATAGATTTTTATAAGATATATTTACTTGAGGAAGATAAATTTGGTATCAGTCCCCAGATGCTTTTTAAAAAACACACTTCTGATCAAACAATAAATTATTAAACAATAAAATAAAGCAAATTATTTAACCAAGATCACATATCTAGTAGGAACTTACTATAGGCATTCAGTATTCTCTCTTTGGGATGAAGGCAAAGGGCATACAAATAAACAGGTTACACCCTTTGTCAAGGTTTATACAGGATTAAAGGAAGGCAAACAATTATTATATTAAGGAAAAACACTGTTAACAGTAATACATAACAATTTGCTGAGCTCTGTACATGAGATACTGTACCTTTCATTCCTTAGAACACTCTTTGAAGCTCCTCTCATTGGGTTACAGAAGAGACACTGGGGTTAGTAGTCAGAACAGTAGGATTTGGATTCAGAAGCCCACCAGATCCAGAAGCCCACTAGATCCAGAAGCCCACCAGATCCAGAAGCCCGCCAGACCCAGAAGCCCGCCAGATCCAGAAGCCCGCTAGATCTAGAAGCCCACTATCAGTCAGGCTCACTACCAGCCAGGCTCTCTGAAGCTTTACTCACCCACGGAGAGCACTTGGTTTCCAGCATGCCCTCACACACTCTGCCACATCTACGACCTGAGGAAATAGAGCACCCACTCTCTGTA
>NC_142044.1:59099749-59217249 GCF_982192425.1 Myodes glareolus | reverse complement strand
AAGCATACTTCCCTGCTGAGCCATCTCATGGATGCCCCCACCATACTTCAAGTGTAGCACAAACATGCCTGACTTATTTATAATGTGTCCATAGAAATATATCCAATTTTAAACTTACTGCTATTCTTTTGCATGGATAGAGAAGATTTTGAGGATAGAGATGTAACCACACCTCAACTGCATGTCACCTACAATGTCTCCTCTGTCACTTGATCATATTCCCTATCTGTGGGTCTCTCTGCACATTTAAACTGTGAGCTACTCTCAGGGTTGACCCTAAGCCAAGTCTCCTGGTCATCAGGAAGGAGACATCATATTCCCAAGATTCAGCACAGTCCCAGGCACGTGGTTGATATCCCCAAAATATTTTTTGGATAATGACAAAGGAGAATTCAAAATGACATTGCAAGTCCATGAAATAAAGAAGTCTCAACCCAGGTCCAAGGAGAGATCCCCAGATTGTTCTCTGGACAGAGGAGAGGGTGCCTGAACCAGCCTTGGCCCATAACCATACTGATGAATATTTTGCTTATCATCATAGATCCTTCATCTGGCGATGGATGGCGATACAGATGGAGACCCACATTGGAGCACCGAACTGAGCCCCCCAAGGTCCAAATGAGGAGCAGAAGGACGAAGAAAATGAAAAAGGAAATAAGGACTGTGAGGGATGCTATCACCCACTGATACAAGGGTACAGATCTAATGAGAGCTCACCAAGGCCAGCTGGACTGGGACTGAACGAGCACGTGATCCAACCAGATTTTCTGAATGTGGCTGGCCCGGAGCCTTTCTGAAAAGCCATTGACAATGACACTGGGACTTGTTTCCTCTGCATATACTGGATTTTGGGGATCCAGTCTGTTTGGATACTCACCCTCCTGGACCTGGAGGGAGGGGGGAGGAACTTGAACTTCCCACAGGGCAGGAAACCCTGACTGCCCTTAGGGACGTAGAGGGAGGAGGAGAGGGAGTGGGGGGTGTGGGAGGGTGTTGGGAGGAGGGGCGGAACTGGAAACTTTTATAATTTAATAAAATTACTTTCTAAAAGAAAAAAAAAGAAGTCTCAAATGTTTAGAAAACTGCCCAGAGTCTGTTTTCAATAATAACAACCATTTAATAAGCATGGAGAACATCAAGATGCATGATCAGTTTGATCGATAAATGTAATCTCAAAACACGGCTCTTCAGCAGGTTCAATTATGATTTGCTAGCACTAAACTCATGTTGAAATTTAATCCCCACTGCAAGACGCTAAGAGTAGAGGCTAAGCAGAACATTCAAGAGCTTCGGAATCTTCCTGATGAGTGGGGAGTGGGATAGACCATTCAAGTGACTAACAGGAGACAGGGTTAATGGGCTTCTCTGTCTGCTTACAAGCCAGCTTGGCACTGTTTGTTTTGAAATGAGGTCTCACTGTATAACCTTGACTGACCTGGAACTTGCTATGTAAATCAGACTGGTCTTGAATTCATAGAGATCCTCCTGCCTCTGCCTCCCAAGTGCTAAGATCCAAGGTGTGCAGCACCATGCCCAGTGAGATGGTTAATCTTGACACTCAACTCCAGCTGGGTTGAGAAGTACTTACAGATTCGAAAAGCTCACCTGTGGTGCACGGGGGAGCTTTTCTACAGAGAACTTAAGGGAGAAACCTTCCTTGAATGTGGGTTGTACTGGTCCATTGGCTGGGCACGTATGTGGAATGAAGTTGGGGTAAGGGAGGCTAGGAACCTCACATTCTCTTTCCCTGCCTTTACCATATGAGCAGCTGTGCTCTGCATGACTCCCTACAGCCATGGAGTAAAGCCTCTGAGACCTTGACCCTCATAATGATGGAGTAAAACCTCTGAGCCCATGACCCCCCTATAGTGATGGAGTAAAGGCTCTGGACCCATGACCCCATCCCACAGTGATGAAGTAAAGTCTCTGAATCCATGACCCCCACAGTGAGGAAGTAAAACCTCTGAGCCCATGATCCCACAGTGATGAAGGAAGTCTCCAGGCACTGGCAAAACAAACCCTTCCCTTAAGATGTTTTTTCACCTTTGGGGTCTCTGCAATGGAAACATCTGACTAACACCATATAAGACTCTGACTGAAGGATCGTGCCAGCGATGAGGCTCTCACCAGATGTGGTCCCTCAACCTACCCTGGCCCAGAAGCAGGAACCAAAATAAATGTTTCTAAGATCTCCACTTTGTAGTATTGTTGAGAACCATTGAAAAAGACTGAGACCCGCTAGTCAGGTTACATCACCTATGAAATGCCAGTGTTTTAGACATCTAGCCAGAACCTTCCCTACATACATTCCCCCGCCCCCTAAACATCTAACCAGAGCCTTTCTTACATACGATTTTTTTTTAAGTGGACAACAGGGAGCCAAGGAAAATGAAGGTTAAAAGAAAAGGTTCCTAAAGGCCTGGGTGGGAAGGACCACCCTTTGCACGTGTGGAGGCATCTGCCAGTTGTTTTGAAGACAATGGTGGAGAAACAACACACGCTAGAGAAACCAGAGGCTGCTATCCCCAGGAACAAACATGCTCTACTGCTTCCTGTACCACGGCTACCACAGCAAAATAATATTAACCACAATCCCTGCCAAAATTATCAGCAGCCATGACATTTTTTCCAAAGCGACTTGGGCAAATGAGACGTTCTCTGAAATGACATCCGTCAAATAAATAATGCAAAATGTGCTGAATTTCCCTGAGGGATTTGTGCGCTGGCGTCTGTAACAGGACAGGCAGTTCACACCAGAGCCGAGGTGCCCTGGTACTGCCCCTCTGCAGGCCGCATATGCAGGACAACAATGGTATGTCAGTGTTCCCTCACCCCGACCCAGAGCAGGGAGCACAGTGGTGGCTCCCTGTGACTCCCAGTGCCCAGCCTCCTGCAGGGTCTGCTAACAATGGTGTCACTTTGTACCAGCTGTGGGCCCTGCAATGCTGAGAAGGGACACCTCATTTCCTGTGGATGAGAAAACCGTCTGCAGATGCCAAATCACCAGCAACCTAGACTGGATCCAGGAGATGCGTAGAGACCCCTTCAGTCAGCCATTGGAACAAGGATGCTGCTTAGACAACAGTCGCTCATCAAAGAATATATTTTTGAGGCAATTCCTATACAGAGATCTGAAGGCTTGACCTGAATACACATTGCAGAAAATCAGGAAATACAAAAATGCCTGACTCATCTCAACCCTCACATAATATGGTACCCAGTAGAGGGGTAATATATCATACTTATAATCACAGAATGGATTGTGCATTCTTCTAAACCTGTGCAGATGAAGTTGGAGAGGCAGACAAAAATTCATTTATGCTGCTACTTGAGGAGGAGAGAGGCAGCCTGGCTCTGCAGGGCTCTGGGTTAACCCCACCGCACTGACGTCAGGTCTTGTAAGTGCTAGCCAACTCGGTTGAACAGTAAGTCATTCAAATCAAATGCCTATCTATTATTCCATGAATTAACTAATTGCCTGACGAAAATGCTCAGAAGGGTCCTGACAGTTTAACATCAGTAGATACAAGTCAGATCTTCATTGATTTTTTTTTTAAGGAAAAAAGGGAGCCTGAACTGTCAAGTGTAACCTAAAGATGGTACTTTAGCTAAAGCAGACCCAGGACCTCTGCTGTTTTCTTACACAGAGAGATGCAGACTTTTTCACCATTGCCCCCAGCAATAGAATGGAACCAAACCACTGGTCTGATCGAAGATTACTTACTAGAAAGAGATTAGAGTAGAGCATCATGGGTAACTCATTGTGCAGTCAATCCAAATTCCCTTCTTGGCCCCTAAAATAGTAGCTTTTGCCTATTACAGATACCAGGAAAAGGGCGTATCTTTCCCTTCCCTCTCCTTCGCCCCCCTCCCCACCTTTTCAAGATAGGGTCTCTGTACTCCTGGTTGTCCTGGAACTAGCTCTTGTAGACCAGACTGGCCTTGAACTCAGAGATCCCCCTGCCTCTGCCTGCCAAGTGCTGGAATTAAAAGCCTGCGCCCCCAAGGCCTGACTGAACAGGGCCTTTCTTCTTCATCTTTATCATCTTCTCTGCCAGAAGATTGCTCAGCTAGGACCCCCACAAAGCAGGAATGAAGTAAGCAAGCAACCACCTCTGTATCTTGGTCTGTTTTGGTCCTCCTTTTACTCAGAATAACTCGACTGCGGAACAAACACATTTTCCACCCCAACATGCAGAAAGAAAGAGGTATGTGTGAAGGAGACTTGGAACCTGTCATGGTCCTGTGCAGTCAATGATCACATGGGCTTGTTCTGTTTAGCAGCAAGGAATAAGGATGTCCATGTAGCCCAGTTCCCTGTTGCAACTTCTAATTGGGTTTATTGGTAATTAAGTGGAGATATTGATTTTCTATCTTCCACTTCATTTCAGGGAAAGAAAGGAAGAAAAGGGAAGGGAGAAGCATTATTTATTGTTCTTTCCAGGAATCCAGTGCTTTTAAATAATCTATTCCAGTCGATACGCTGATTCTTCATCGGATTCTTTCATCGTGGCAGGAATAGGAGCGTGTCGTATGTTTCCCTATGAATATCAGCAGACTGGTGACCGCCCGGGAGCCAGCTCTCTGAGAAGAGAAGGCCCTGTCTGCAGTATTTGCTTACTTCCGCCCTATGAATATGTCTGCCATAACTGGTTGCAAATGGTCCTTGTGAAGATCCCAAACTCAGCGGGAGAAAGAGGCACACAGAGATTCCACAAAGCTGTAACTTGGTGCGATCTGCCAAGAACGCTGAGTTTCTGCAGGTACTCAGAAATCAGTTCCCAGGATTACAGTGCACCTTTGCCCGTTTTGTTCTTCTGTAAAGAATAACGGAGCCTGGGGATTCATAAAAACTATAAATGTATTTCCTCACTATTCTGAAGTCAGGGAAGACCAAGATGGAGCTAGGGATATCAGGTAGAAGGCATCTTGTCATCCCCCAGCCCTGCAATGGTGGAAGGCAGAGAGTAAGACAAAACAGGAACACAAACAGGAAAGATCACATTCTTCTTATCCTTTTATAGCACCCATTGCCCTCTAGTAGGGCAAAAAGGTCCGGGTCAGAGCTCAGGGACAGAGCATTTCCAACCCAATGCCCAGGGGTTTGACCCCAAGTGCCATAGGCAAATAACAAAAGGTCTTTTTACTATTAATTAGGGGACCAGCCAGAACCCAAACACCTCCTGTGTGGCCCATTTCTCACCTCTACAACACCTGGGGAAGGGGGATTCTCTGTTTCCTAGTTGTCCTGGAACTCACTTTGTAGACCAACCAGGCTGGCCTCAATCTCAGAGATCACCTGCCTCTGCCTCCCGAGTGCTGGGATTAAAGCCAGGCACCACCAACACAGTGAAACCTTTAAATGCATGAATTTTGGTGACTACATTCCAGTTATGCCACATTTGTAAACAAGCTACCATATCATTATTTACTGAAATTGTCGTGTGCATATAGTCCCGACTTAACTCCCTGCTGAAGCCCCACCTGCTATGCCCAGATCATGGAGTTCTCCCAAAACCAACTAGGAGACCGAGCCCTATCTGTAAAAACAAAGAGCCTTTCTTCTTACACAGGTTTGCAAACTCGGACTCTCCAACGTATTGGAGTGATCGGAGAGCCCCAAGCTCAGTTAGGGTTGGGTATTTATAGTAGCAAAGGTAGGGGTAAGGGGTTTCTAAGGTTCAGGACCCAACCCCTGATTGGCTGACATTTGTCTAGGAGTGTCCTGGTGAAAAGTGTTGGGTGTATGCTGGCAGGTGATCCTATCTACAGTGGTTGGAACGTTAGGAATTTCCTTTGAATGGTCTGTTCCTGGGTGGTGCCTGGGTGGTCTTAGTTTGTGGTATTTCTTGGAACCAGGGTAAACTACTGAGACTCAGGCCTCTAGTGAGCTTGTCATGGCTGGGTCTTATACCACCCATGACAGCATCCAGTTCAAACCATGTTACAAGTTAGACGCCCTTTGCCTTTCTCCCCTACAAACTTCCTTCCTGCTGTCTCCCTTTCTTCTAAAACTCAGAACTTTGAGCTGATCCAGCAGCAAAACCGCCCAAAGGACTGTCCGCAGCATCTGGAGAGATGGTATTGACAATACTGGATAAAACCAGAGATGCAGAACATGTAAATACGGCCTCTGCTCAACTCTCCAGCTTGGAGAGAGTGTGGTGTCTTGCAGGAGTGAACTGCCAAGTGAGGCAGAGCTGCGCTTGAGTCCTGGCCCTGATGTTTGCCGGCTGTGCTACCCTGAGTTGAGGTGGCTGCGGCAGGACTGTCTGTCATTCAACTCCTACCTCTACCTGAGGAAATCCTGGGAAGGAAAAAGGGACAGTAACCTTAGAAACTGCCTTGAAATCAGGGAATGGCAGCCCTGTAGGTAGGTAAGCAAGCTGACAGAGGCGCGGAGAGCATCCTTATCTAAGGAATTCTGCCAGCAGGGGAGCTTGATTCACAAGCTATTGGAAAACTGGGCAGTGCTGGAATTGTCATAGAACCCATGTGACCATGAAAGCGTAAAAGGAATGTGTGAGGTAAGAAACAGCTGTCTCCTGCGTAAGGACTGAGACAGTACACGTCATAAGGGGGCCCACTTTTTAGGGCCAGAACTAATCAGAATCCTGCAAAAAATCAGCTGGGGATCTTTACTGGCTCCTGTGAGCCACTCAGGCTCAGGTGATGACAATGACCTTCTCTTCCCTGTCCTCCTCCACCCTCCCCTTCTCTTCTAGACAGAATCTTGCTATGAAGCTCAGACTGGCCTCGGGACCAGAAGTCCCACTGCCTTGGCCTTCCTAATGCCGAGACTGTTGTCGTGGACTGCAAAGCCAAGCAGCTAGGTGTTTATTCTTGAAACCATTAGAAGAACTTGTGAGGCGACTGGGAACGACTGAGTCTGACTTGATAACCTGATTCTTTGTGTTATCCTGTGCCCTCAGCTAGACACCCAGAAGAGCAAAGCAGAGGCGGCAGGAGAGGGACCCGGCCCGTAGCAGTACAGTGGATGCTAATTGCAGCTTCTGCGTGTGACTTCCTGGCTGTGATGGTGTGGCTGTGACAGCCGAGCCTCCAGGATGCATTGACATCATTTGTTCAAACACCTCAGAGAGATCAGTTACACCAGTCGCTGTTGTTTGAGTTTTCTTTTTGGTTTGTTTTGAAACAGTGTCTCACAATGTAGCCCTGGCTGGCCTTGGACTCATAGAGTTTGTCTGTCCCTACCTCTGGAATACTGGGATCAAAGTGTGTGCCACCACACTTGGTGTAAGGGCCATCTTGCACACACCCTCTCCCCAAATGCACTCAGCATAAGTAACTGTAAGGGCCAGTTACAGCGTTAAAAAAAAAGAATCCCAGCCAGGCAGTGGTGGCACACACCACCTTTAATCCCAGCACTCAGGAGGCAGAGGCAGGTGGATCCCTGTGAGTTAGAGGCCAGCCTGGTCTACAAGAGCTAGTTCCAGGACAGGCTCCAAAGATACAGAGAAGCCCTGTCTCAAAAAAAAAAAAAAAAAAAAAAAACAGAAACAAAAAATCTAAAACATACCAAATTTAAAGAGAAATGCTAAATTTTCTGTGACATACACAGTTCAAAGATAAATAAACTTTATTCTCACCAGATGTGGCCAGAACCATAATCCCAACACTTGCAAGAGACCTCAAGAAGGAATATTTCTCCTAAGCATTCAACAGGCATTCATTGAGCACCACATGCAAGGCCATGAGAGTACAGATGTGAACCAAACAGCATGACCGCTGCATTTTTGCGGGGAGCTTACAGGCTAGTGAAGGAACAGCCTTAAGACAAGCATTGTTGGGGCTGGAGAGATGGCTCAGAGGTTAAGAGCCCTGATTGTTCTTCCAGAGGTCATGAGTTCAATTCCCAGCAACCACATGGTGGCTCACAACCATCTGTAATGAAATCTGGTGCCCTCTTCTGGCCTGCAGGTATACATGGGGGCAGAACACTGTAAACAAAATAAATAAATAAATAAAACTTTAAAAAAAAAAAAAGACAAGCATTGTACAAACAAACGATCTCATATGCAGCCCGTGTAGTGCTCTGAAGTGAGAAACCGGAGTTTGAGAAAGTGGACAGAGTGCCTTGATGTCGGAGGCAGAGAGAGAGCAGCCTTCACTCTAGGACACTGGGGCAGACGTGGAGAGGGAAGAACCTGAGAGAGAAGGAATTCCTTTGGTGACCGGTTAAGGTTAAGGTTCTCGGTCAATGTTGGCACAGGAGTGGAGTGGGGCATCATTTATACCGATTGCCTCTTTCCTCTATGTGCTGTGTTCTCGCCGTGCCTCCGTCACACTATCCTTTGAGTGCTGTTTGCATTTTCCTCCTTTCTAGTCTTTCTGTTGACAACTTCATAGACCCCTGGCCTTATACCCCATCTTATGCTGGACACCTGGACACTCTGGCCACCTTACAAGCTACAGAGTGTGGTATCTGCCCAGTGTGTCAGCTTCTACTTGGGTACAGGCGCAAACATGACAGATAGTAGAGCAACACGGAGCTCTCTGTCTCCATCTGTCTCTTTCTCCAGTTTGTCCCCTTGCCATGGCTCCTGTGTCTTGACCAACGGTCACCCGTGGCCTGTTTCCCATGCCAGTGACCTGTGAGAGCATTGTACGCTCTCTCACACCTCTCCTCTGGAATCGACGCCCCTTCACAAATACCTCCTGTCTCTCTATCTCTAACGCTACTATCCTGACTTTAAAAAATAATCAACATGGTTGTGTGTGTCTCTGCACATGTATGTGCCCATAAACACAAGTACCCTCAGAGGTCAGAACACGTATTGTTTTCCCTGTAGCTGGAGCTCCAGGCTGTGAAGAGTCGTGGTATAAGTGCTGGGAACTGAACTTGGGTCCTCTACAAGAGAGGTGCGCTCTCCTGACCACTCTGTCGCTCTTCAGCCCCCATCCTAGTTTTTTTTTGTTTTTTTTAAATTTATTTATTACATATACAATATTCTGTCTGTGTGTATGTCTGCAGGCCAGAAGAGGGCACCAGACCTCATTAGAGATGGTTGTGGGCCACCATGTGGTTGCCGGGAATTGAACTCAGGACCTTTGGAAGAGCAGGCAATGCTCTTAACCACTGAGCCATCTCTCCAGCCCCCCCATCCTAGTTTAAGTCAGTTATGTTACCACCCTGGAAAAGCCTGGGGCCCTGTCCATTATGCTTGCGAGGAAGTTCTACCCCAGACCATCTCAACCATATCCCATGGGATTTTGCCAAAATTCGGTATTGGTTCACAGCCACTTTGTTGTTGACAGTGGTGGTGTTGGTGGTGGTGGTGGTGGTGGTGGTGGTGGTGGTGGAGTGTGTGTGTGTGTGTGTGTGTGTGTTTGAAATAGAGTCTCACTATGTATCCTTTGCTGTCCTGGAACTCACTCTGTAGACCAGGCTGTGCTTGAACACACAGAGATCCGCCTGTCTTTGCCTCCCAAGTGCTGGGATTAAAGGTGTGAGCCACCATGCCAGGTAGGTCAATCTCATCAGTGGTAACTGAGTGTTGAAAGGTCTTGCTTTGCCTTGGGAGGCAAAAATCTCCCAACCCTTAAGGTGGATGGGAGCAGGGTGAAGAGTGTGGGTGAGAAGTGAGGAAATGGTGACCAAATTGGAAGATAATTCATCTCAAAACCTAGCTGTCAGTAACAGAGAGATGGTTTGGGGTTTTAGCTGTTTATACATTGGGTAGGATTTGCACCCATCTACCCGCTGACCTAATTTTCACTAACATGAAACCGTGGACAGTCAATCAGTTCCCTTAGGAGGAGGAGCAATGCGTGGGAAGGGCCTGGGTGGGTAATTGGAAGTTCTCTGATCTCTCCCAGTCCTGTAACCTTCTGTGTGCCCTTGCTATGTGATCACAGCCTCCTCTTCCTGTCTCCCAAAGATGCCAACACATCTGTTAGCATCACAGACTGATGAACATGAGGGAAGAATTATGGAATTGTGTTCTCTGAGTTCTCCCCTGGTCCTCTAGTGCCCTCGTGTGGCTTCCCGGGGAGCCTAGAACCCACCCTCTCTTGCAGCCCAACGTACCTTTGTCATTTCTAGAGTCTCTGCTTCCTCACTGAAATTCAGTCCGTTACTCACCCCTTCACCTTCCAATCTTAATCTAGCTGGTGAACTGGAGCTAGATAAACTAATGTCAAAACTGAGGCACAGCCAGACTGTTTCTGTACGTTAACAAGCCTGGATTTCTAGCCCTCGGAAGACAGAATCAGGAGGATCATCTTGAGCTTGAGGTCACCATGGGCCACATAGTGAGACCCTGTCTCAACAAACAAATGAAAGCCCCAAACTCAAGTCATGTCTGAGTACTCGATAATATAAGTGCTTGGCTAGTGGAGTGTTTCAGACTTAATGTTAGGTGTTAACTAAGGAAGGCATTTTGAACCCAACGAGGAGGAAGGAATGATCCATTGCTCTTATAATTGCACACAGTTAAATCCGTCTCCAATCTGACTCGTCCTGTGCACGGTTTAACCACCGTTCGCCACTCTCTCTGTGACACAGCAGCAAGCACATCACATCACCTGCCTCAAAGCACTTTAGAGGGTTCTTTTCTGTTCCCCACCCTACCTCCCTTCCGGGCTGATGACCCTATCCAATATCTGGGGTGGAATTATTAGAGGATAATATGTAGTCATCCCTCCATATTTGTATTACATTGCATTAGGTATCATAAATAACCTATAAATGATTTAAAATACAACAGAGAGAATGAAGTGGTTGCATGTCAAGTGTGTGCTATTTTATAGCAGGGACTTGATTATCCTCGGATTTTTGGCATCCATGAGTGGTCCTTGGGCCGATCCCTTTGCATTCCAAGAAAACACTGTTTTCCACACTTCCTTCTCCTCCCTCCAAGGCTAGATGATCATCTTTCATTCAAAAATATGAAGACCTCAAGGTCAGAGAAAGGTTTATATGGAAGTGATCACAATGAGAGCTGATACAACCTTTTCTCTCTATTTTAATGCTACTTTATTAATTTTTCTTTTTAATGCTATTTCATAGTTTTCTTTTTTGAGACTTGTTTTGTTATTGCCTAGGCTGGCTTTCAGATCCCTTAGATGTCTTGTGATCTGCCTGCTTCTGCCTCCAAAGAAGCTGGGTTGTAGACATGTGCCTTGTGCCTGTAAATTTTTGAGGTTATTACAGGTTATCATGAATTTGTGAGAAATAAGGCTCTATCCCTTGGACGTTCTGCCCAGGTCCCAGCAACGGAGACATTTTAGAAAATTATGAATAATGTATATAGGTGCTGATACCATTTACCCACCTTATCAAGACTTTCCCAATTCCCCTTTAGAGTTTCACCCATGTGTGTTTGTGCTTGCATGTGCGCATGTGTTACATTGTTCACAACCTTATCATTTGTGTAGGTTTGTGTATGTATAAAGTGAGGACGTGACCGCTCCAAGGTATGGTCAAGGGGAAGATTTTCTTTGTAGACATAAGGGAAAGTACAGCCCAAGGCATCTGGAAGAGTCCAGAACAGGGAGAGAAAATAGTAGAGCCAACTTGGCCAGGAGACTGAACAAACCGAGTCAGATGAGGGGGGGTGGGTGGGAGGAGAGTATGGGCAAAGGAGACCAAAATAGAGGGGCAAGAGAGGGGACAAGGGAGGGCAAGAGAGAGGGGGCAAGAAAGAGGGGGCCAGAGAGAGGGGGCACGAAAGAGGGGGCAAGAGAGAGGACAAGAGACGGGGGCGGGGGGCGGGGGGAGGGGTATACTAGAGAGAGGGGACCAAGAGAGGGCATGGTTAAAATGGCAGGGTTATATAGGAATGAGAAACTGGGGAAAGGGAAGCCCACAGCCTGGAGAAGTTTAGGGTATGGGGCAGGGTGAGAGTAGCTGAGGGAAGTCATGGGTCCTGAGTGACTCTGAGTTCTTTGGTGTGCCAATAGGCACCCCAGGTAGCCATTTGCCCCGAATTTCTTTTGGACCTGAGAGTGTATCCACCCCCACAGTCAAGAAAAAGAAGCTGTCGTATCTTGTTATAGCTACATTAAACTCCTCGTCCATTTCACACCCTCAAGACCCAGCCATCGCTAATTCAGCCTCTTCATTTGTAAAGTTTTGCCTTTTTGAAGTGATCTATAAGGGAATCCTAGGCACGTGATCTTCTGGAGAGGCTCCTCCCACTCCGGGCTTCCTGTGCCGAACGGCCCCGGAGATTCACCCAAGCTGTTGAATTCAGGAACAGATATTTTAAACTTCGTTTAATCTAATATTTGCTTAAGGACATCTGAGCACGCTGGCAGACACTCGAGTCATTGAGCAGAAAAGCAACAGAAATGTGAAAGAGCCAAGGGTGAGAAATACGGGCCGGCTTGAACAGGTCTTCAGCCCCAGGCCAGCGTCCTTGACGGGGAGAGCTTGGCCTTTGCGGTGTGCTAGGGTGGGTTAGCAGGAGTTCAACTCGTCTGAAGGATTAGACTCGGCAGGACTCAGAGTATCCAGACTACAACTGCGGCAAGAACTTAGCTACAAGAATTTAGCTGCGGCAAGAACAAAACCAGCCTTGGGGGACCTGAATAGTAACCTAGGCAACTGCCACTGTAACCCATAATGTCACCTACCTCTACAAAAAAGCCAAAAGAAAACCTAATTACTGCCTAGCATTGTGGTCTAGCGGGTGAAGTTAGAGAGTTTGTTTGCATTTTCCCTGGTAACAAATTAATTCCTTCTCCTCTGTTATTACAATAAATAAAGGTATCATGGACATTTGTGTGCAGATTTTTTTTTTCTCTTTAGTTCTCTAGGGTAAATATACAAGGGTGCAATTGCTGGGTCACATAGTAACTGCATGTTTGGGTTTTAAAGAAAGTGCCAGTCTGCTTCCCAGACCAAACCCATTGATACTCCCACCAGCATGTATTAATGGCCCACACATTTAGTTTTCAATCTCTTTTTACTTCTTGCCCAGTGAGTCCATACCGTCAGAAGGTGGGTAGTCCTCAATGTCTGTCATTCATAACGTCTACTGCTCAAAGACTAAGAGCAGAGGATTGAACCAAAGGAAACGGTTACTGTTTGGGACAATCGTGAACGCTAACTGCATGCTTGCTGTTTGCGAGGCTCTGGATTTATATTTATTGTATTACCTATAGGCTGACCCTAGCACCACCTTCTAAAGTACAGGTCATGCTCATCATTACAGGTAGCAGGTGGCAGAGCTGGGACTTCAGTCTAGGGCAGCGGTGATCCTCGCTACATGACTGTTCTGTCTCCTGTCTAACGATGAAAACAAACAAGCAAACGAAGGAATAGAACCCTTCTGTGCTATGCAGGCTATGTTATAGTGAGGGCACTCTCTTTCCAAATGTCAGCACTGACTTCTACTACCTCTGGGAATTAAGGTATAGCTTTTATAATGTGTGTGTGTACACTTGTGTGTGTGTGTGTGTGTGTGTGTGTGTGAGAGAGAGAGAGAGAGAGAGAGAGAGAGAGGGAGAGAGAGGGAGGGAGAGAGAGGGAGGGAGGGAGGGAGAGAGAAAAGAGAGATCCATCAGGTATACAAGATCTTCCCTCCAAAGTTATGAGTATATTTCCAGCTGATGTGTTTCAACCCAGGTCTAATCTGTCACTCAGGGATGATAGTGTAGCCTAAATAGTATGGGTAAAGAATCAAGGAGAAATTACCCATAATACAACACACTAAGTAGACTGTCTTGGTAAACACTTCCCCTATTTAAGCAGAAATAAAAGGAAAACAGATAATGCAGTGATTATGCAGATAACCAAACACACACACACACACACACACACACACACACATACACACATATGCTCATGTATATACATGTATATATGAGCAGATAAGAACAATCATTTAAAACACAAGGCAAAATGAAGTATGAAAGATACTATAATTCAGATTTAGAAAACTTCACTGCCAGTTACAAAATATAGAAAAACTTACCAAGATCTCAAGAGCAAAGAAATAAAACAAGAGGTAGCGTGGGAAACAGATGAGTTAAGAACACAAACCGAGGACCAAAATAACACCCAAGGGAACTAACTCACTAGAAAGAACAAGACCTAGTAGGTGGAAGCAGAGGTGCAGGGGTGACAGCGAGGGGCGCCCCGAGATCAATGTCACACATTCAGAAACGTGAGAAAAGCCTTCACAGGGAAGAGGATCTGTAAGTCAGGCACAATTCTGCGTGGGGACAGCAGGGTCTCTTAGGTACAGGATCATAAAAATGAAGCTGAAACAGACTTCAAAAAAGAAAAATTTCTCTACAATAACTGAAGAAATATATATTTCTTATATATAAATATATATATGTAAATATATATAGAAGAGCCAGCATGGGGAGGTAAGTCCCCTGCACGGGACAACCCTGCTAAAATGATCTAGACCTCTCTGCAACTCTCAGCATCACCATGAATAGTGGTATCTGGTACCAGCATGGTACCAAGAACTGTACATGGATCATCCCACTTGATTCCCATGCAAATTATCCATCTTTGTGTTATCAGCAAGAGAACAAGGCAGGCTAAGTGATCTGAGGCCCAAAAGGAGGGTGGGTAGAACTGAAATTCACCTTCAGTGGGTCTAATTCCCCAGCTGCCCAGGCATGCTCTGTTGTCTCAAATGAATACAGTGCCTTAGCATGTTTTATCTTAGCATGTTTCATTTCTTGCGTTGCCCGACTTCATGTCTAGTGGGCTTCCCCAAAAGAACCACACTTGCTAAGGCCATTCATGTTTAAGAATGTGCTCACTGCTGTTATTTTCAGACAATGGGACTGGTTGAGTACTTTCATTTTTAATTTTATTTTGTGGAGCTCTAGGGGTCAACCCATGATCCTTCCCCTGGGATTTCACAGCGCCATCTCCAGAAGATACCACCATTCATAATGACTTCTTAAAAAAAAAAAAACTTTAGGGCTGGAGAGATGGCTCAGTGGTTAAGAGCGTTGCCTGCTCTTCCAAAGGTCCTGAGTTCAATTCCCAGCTACCACATGGTGGCTCACAACCATCTGTAATGAGGTCTGGTGCCCTCTTCTGGCCTTCAGGCCCACACAGAATATTGTATACATAATAAATAATTAAAAAAAACTTTAAATTTTAAGAATGTGTATAAAGTTTTCTTTTAATTAGGAACCAGTGATTAATGATAAAAAAAAATGTCAGAGCTTTCTGGAGAGGTGGACCTTCTTGCCATAGTGGTGTCACTGATGCCCGTGGGGAAGCAGCCACTACAAGAGGGTTTTTTCATTAGTGGGCAGCTTTTGCAACTTGTACCACATGAATACACTTCTGCACTTCGCTTTCTTTTAAAAAATTAACTGAAGTTCTTCTAGGCAGTGGTGGCACACGCCTTTAATCCCAGCACTTGGGAAGCAGAGGCAGGCGGATCTGTGAGTTCGAGGCCAGCCTAGTTCCAGGACAGGCTCCAAAGCTACAGAGAAACCCTGTCTCAAAAAACAATAACAACAACAAAAAAAGAGTAACTGAAATTCAATAACTATTTAAGCAACTTCCCCCAGTTTCTCCGTCTTTATCACAGCTTTGCTAAAGTTCAGTGGTAGAGGGCATGCCCTGGTCTTTGGTTTGTTCTCCCCCCCCCACACACTGCTATCACCATGTTCAAATATGAAAATTCAAGGATACCATATTATAATACATTAGTATAAAATTAACACAGAATAAAGTTTCATTTTGGCAAAGTTATTCCTTTTAGTCAAACATCTGAAGTGATGAGTGGTGTTAAAGATGGTTCTTTCTAAGTGAAATTTGGGACATGCTTAAATTAATAGTTTTCACTACTGTTTCTTATGATGGTTAATTTTTTTGGTTTTGTTTGTTTGTTTGTTTTTGTTTTTCGAGACAGGGTTTCTCTGTGTAACAGTCCTAGCTGTCCTGGAACTCACTTTGTAGACATACCTGTCCTGGAACTCACTGAGATCCGCCTGCCTCTGCTTCCCAAGTGCTGGGATTAAAGGCGTGTGCCACCACTGTCCTGCTTGATGGCTAATTTTAATTGTCATCTTGACACAATCCAAAATCACCTGGGCAGGGAATGTCAATTTGGAATCATTTAGTTCAGACTGGCCTTCAGACGCGCCTATGAAAGATTTTCATTATCAAGTAAATTAGATGGGAAGACCCATCCTGACCGTGGGCGGCACCATTTCCTAGGTGGGGCCTTGGGGAGAAAGAAGCAGGAGAGAACCAGTTGACCATTCCCTCTGCTCCTGATTATAAGCGTGATGTAACTGACTCTCTCAGTGTAACACCCGATTCTGTGTTACCCCCTCGGTACAGTTCGCGAGCCACTGTACTGTACGCGAGTTGGGCAAGGGCCTGGAGATTGAAAGAACACACAAGAGACCTGGGTCATTCAAAAGGAGATCAGCCAAATGCCGTTTATTCAACTTTGGGGAAAATCTATTATACCTAGCTGCTGCACAAGGATTTCCGCCCAGGTAGGTGGGAAATTACCATACCAAAGATGAAACAATGCCTATAGCTAATCACCAGGCTAGGGCAGAGGGAGCACAGGAACAAACAGGATGCTTAGCTGGCTGACCAGAAACTCAAGATGCACCCCAGGAGCAAGGGCAGACCCGGGCCCTACATCTCAGAGTCCTGTGCTGTGACTTCCTTCCTAGCTGGGAGCTGAAATTAATGCTTTCTCCCCTAAGTTGCCTTTTTTGGAGTATTTTATCACAGCAAAATACTTAAGAAGTGTTCTAAATACCTCAATACCTTTAAAATAAGCATTATTTTAAAGCCACTGTAGTAAATAAATTTTGTAACTTACTCGTTGACAAGGAAGCATAGGGCTCGCCTGCCCTTCACTGTGGACTGGACTCTGAGTGCCGAAGCCACGGAGGTCCGGGGAAAGCTCTGCCTGTAGGAATCTATGTCCAGCTCCTGCCTCGGTGAATATGCGGGTAAGAGGTATTATGTCCCATGGTGTGTACCTTGCTGGTTCTTTAGTGGGAGGCTGATGTGGGTCTGACCTACCCTCCAGTCAAACTGGCTATGTGCTGTTTCCCAGGAGTTTTGTGACACGCTCACTGAATATGAACTATATGCATTATGGCACCAATGTCTGTCTGCATTTCTTGTCCTTCCTTAAGCTAACTCCCCGGGACAGGAAGTGAACACTGCACTCCTCTGGCAGGTCTACTGTGGAGGAGGCCACTTGTTCATTCCAGCCACCCAGAACCAAAATAACAGGTTATTATAAACTATATTATTTAAATCACTGCTTGGCCCAATAGCTCTAGCTTCTTATTGACTAATCCTTACATATGAATTTAACCCATTTCTATTAATCTGTGTATCACCACGTGACTGTGGCTTACCGGCTAAAGTTTTGACGTCTGTCTCCAGCAGGGCTACATGGCTTCTCTCTGCCTCTGCCTTTTTTTCCCCAGTATTCTGTTTAGTTTTCTCTGCCTAGCTCTGTTCCCCTATACCTCTACTATAGGCCCAAAGAAGTTCCTTTATTAACCAATAATATTCATAGCACACAGAGGGGAATCCCATATCACCTCCCCTTTTCTGTATAAATAAAAAAGGTTTAACTTTAACATTGTAAAATTACATATACAAAACAGGTATCAAGCAAGAATCACAGTTACAATAATTATATCTAATTTATATTTTATCATAACTAACCTCCACATGCAACACACACACATACACACACACGGCACACACATACATGTATACACATAAACACCACACACACCTCACATACACACATAAACACATGTGTCACATACATACATGTATGTGCACACACCACACACAAACATATATACCTCACATACATACATGCACATACATGCACACACCGCAACATACCACATATATACCACACACAGACACATATGTACACACATACCCCACACCACATACACACACAGACACACACCACACCATACACAGACACACACACACCACACACACTTACTTTTGGAAGTCTATAAATTTTTAGTTTTAAAAGACAAATGAATTTCCTTGAAGAATTTCTATTCTTCCTCTCTCCAAAGACAAAGGCACAGACATAAAGTCCAGTAGGCTAAGTGATTTTGCTTCCTGTTCTGTGCTGAGGTGGTGCCCTGTCTTGAAAGTTAGCACAGGAAAGAGGTTCTCCTTAGTTTTCCAATAGGTTCAGAGGCAGCTTTTCAAAATAAGCCCACACTCCACGGAGTTCCAGGCTCTTAAGCTGTATTGCTCAAAAACAAACAAACAAACAAACGAAAAAGCGATTTTATCACACATAATGGCACACAGTGATATTATGAGTGGAACGTGAAACAGGAGCATCACAAATATAAAATAATACCTAGAATTAAACGGATGTTCCTGCGAGACAATTTGAATTCCACATGGGAATCATAAAGTGGTCTTGCACAAACGGGATTGTTGAAGACAACCGCGTCCCCAGCGAGCTGAGAGTAGAATGCTGCCACCTACTGACAACTGAAAGAAAGCGCAGCTCAGGACATTTCGTTTTTGAAAACCTTAGAGCCTACTGACTTGAAACTTAGACCATCTTACTTGAAATGCAGACATTTTGCACCTGAACGAGTCTTCCCTGGAAGTAGATCATCACACTTGTTGATGTAGTTGGAAAAGGTCCTGCTGGTCATAGTGACCCTCACTCGTGATCTCAACTCTGGAGAGGCTGAGGCACAAGGATTTAACTTCAGGCTTCAGTTGAGGAGCGAAGGAACTTCTGATCAATCCATTAAGAAGAACTGCGACAAGAGGGCAGGAGTTTCCCCAAGCTGAAGAAGTCAAAGATCCAGTCAGCACTACTGTGAATGAGAGATATGGCTTGCATGCCCCTTCTCCCAAGAACAGGACCCTTTCTCAAGTTCTGTCTGCCTGCCATCTAGTGAAGGGAGGAGTCTTTGCCGAGAGCCCGCTGCAGCCCTTGGTGAGCAAAGTTCTGTCATCATCACTTGGAGTGCCAGTAGCTGAAGGAACGAGGCAGGGGCTTGACGTTTAGTATTCTCCAGTACCTCCCTCTTATGTACTGTCCCCAACACATAGCCAGGATAACAAGCAGAACCTGACTAAAGACGTAGAGGTTCCGCGTGTGTCTTTTCCATTTTCTCAGCTTAAACTCCAAGGAGTACACAGGTCTCTAGCATCTCAAGACTCAGTGTGTATGACTCTGGTTCATGTTTCGTTACTTGTTTGAACTCTTGAAGTGAAGGATTAGCCTATTCCTGAATCGGTGGCTAGCCTCTGGGTATTCCAACTCACTTGATGTTGTTTATCAATTAAAGTTCTATGCTATTGTAAGCTGAAGGCTAGTTTTTCAGGAGCTAACCCAGGGGAAAGTTGGAGAGGAGCCTACACCTAGTGAGGATTAAGAAAAGCTTGGAAGCCAGGTGGTGGCAGTGCACGCCTTTAATCCCAGCAATTGGGAGGCAGAGGTAGGTGTATCTCAGTGAGTTCAAGGCCAGCCTGGTCTACAAAGTGAATTCCAGGATAGGCAGGACTGTTACAGAGAAACCCTGTCTCGAAAAACCAACCCCCAAGAAAAAAGAAGTGTTTGAAAAAAGGGGGGGGGCGCTTAGATTTCCTTTCTAAGAAAGTTATTAAGTTTGGAGAGACATTTTACCCTTTTTTTCATCCATAAAAATGGTATTTCACATAGCCAAGAAATGGGAGTGCACATGCTAGTCATACCTAGTAATCAACCATTTACATTGTTAGAGGTCCAAAGAAAGTGCAGTCCGGGCGTCTTTGTTGTGTCTACTCTACTCGGGTCTACAGGCAAGGATGTCGTTGGTGAAGGGCCTGTGTCCAGAAGCAGAGCCTTGTAGCTTCACCCACGGTAATCTTTCTGGTGACTTTGTATCCAGTCATCCAATCGAATGCACTTCACAGTGTGGGTGAGAGAAAGCTCCTGCCTTGGAAAGAAAGCAAATACAACACTTAAAGATCTGGGTGCTGGTGTGCTGACTAGTACTTTGGACCCCAAAGCTTCCTAAAATTAAAGGGACCATCAGGTTGGAGGGATTGTAGCCAACTTTATTTGAGTGAGGGATTTTGAATGTGAAATGTCTTCCTCAAGCTCACATGTTGGAGACTTGGCTGCCGTCGTGGAATTATGGAAAGTGACTGTATCAATGGATTCATTCTCTGACGGATCCACAATATGGCACTGAAAGGTGGGCACCCAGCCCCCTTTTTATTTGTGCCTGTTCTTGGTCCACCACTCAGGGAGCCGCTTCATTCCAGCAGTTAGCACGGCCTCCCTGTCCTAGCTGGGAGATCGATAGATTTGAGAACATTTTGTTTTTCCCAGTACTTTGAAGCGTACTGCATGAAATCGAAATACTTAGTAAGTTGATGTTTGTCTGAAACACCTCATTTCTGAATCCCTATTAATACATGTGTGCATGTGTGTGCATATGTCGTGTGTGTGTGTGTGTGTGTGTGTGTGTGTGTGTGTGTGCGCGCGCACCATAGTACAAGCATGGAGATCATAGAACACTTGCAAAATTCATTTGTCTCTTTCCTCCATGTGGGTTCCAGGGATCAAACTCGGGTCATCAGGCTTGGTGGCAAGTGCCCTTATTCCTGAGCCATCTCCTCCGCTCAGTTATAGTCTTTAATCACACTTTTCTCTTTAGCCCCCTTTCTTAGGTAGTTTGTGTTCCATTACATAAAAGACAACTTCTTTGTTATAGTAATAACTGTTCATTTTCCTCATCTGTCTTTGCATTTTTAACCTTTTTTTTAACCCAGTTTTTCAGAGGCAAATAAAAAGAGCAGGCCCAGAAACAAGGGTAGCCCCTCCCCTAGACATTTTAAAAAAAGAGAAACAGAAGCAAATAATCATCTGAGGAAGAGAGAAAAGGGTCAGGGTGCAAATTCCAGGTGTAGGATGAATCAGGAGCTAAGCCCTAAGTCAGCCATTGCAGGAGTTTTTCTGAGGCAGCTGGTTATTAAGTCTCCACAACTCTCTGGGTCTTAACTCCCCGTGGAGGAAAAGTAGCAATCTCAGAGTTCTACCTAAAGGGAAATGTCTTTCAGAAAGACAGGAAGCAGGGGAGGAAGCCTTTCACCTGGTGATGAAAGCAGGCCACTGAGATCAAAGCTCTGGTTCTATGCCTGCATAGATTCAACTCAGCTCTCAGGCTAAGAATTGCCACGTGTAGAAATGAGACCGTGGGAAGAGCTTCCCTGTGTACTCAGCCCACGAGACCACTTTCGACAGACTCTCACTGCACACATTATTGCATTGATGACCTAAGAACACGGAAATTCAGGCAACACTAAAGCACACAGGGGGCTCCTGCCAGATGGCTCCACAGGTAAAGGGGTTTGCTGTGTAAACCTGGGGCCCGAGTTTGAGTCTCTGACCCCATGGAAATATAGAAGGAAAGAACAAAGTTGTCTTCTGATCTCCACACGTGTTGTGGACACGCCTTCCTCCACACACGTCATGCACACACACATCACACACAACAATAATAGCAAGCAATAATAATAAAACAACTAAGACAATGGAGGAGTTTTGGTGAGAACAGGCCAGATCCCTATTGGTCTGAGACGAAAGGTTTAGGAAAAAACTACCGGCTTGGGGTTCTGTTGAAGACACGGAACTCAGATCCTGCATTCTCCCCAACAAACCAAGACGTATGTCATACCTGAGGGATCAGATTAGGAAGAGCAAAACTAAATTCCCCAACAGGCCTGTATCATTTGTGCTATACTGACGTTTCTCTCTGCTTTAATCCTCACCCCAAAGAAATAACAATTTGACGTCAGTCCCTTAATCTCATGCCATTCTCTGACCTTGCAAGGACTACACTGAGCCTTCTTTCCACTGCGGGCTCTGATGCTAACTCCAGATAAACCATGGTCAAATTTAATTTAGGGTTCAGAGAATTGGGGAATCTCTCGTGGTGGAGAAGATCCACACATTTGGTGACATAAATATGAATATAGAATAAAATTCCTTTTGAATGCGTATATATATGAGGGGGGCCATCCTGACCAGCAGGAATGAACGCCACCAAAAACGAGAATTCCTTCTCTGGTCACATCTTTATTTGGAGCATTCCCTTGAGGAAAATTGGGGGAAGGGAAGATAGAGCAGGGACGAGAGAAAGCTTAGAGAGAGAGCGTTGGGCCCCGAGGCAGCTGCTTTTAAACGGTGGAGCGGCTTGAACGCTGTCCTGATTGGTTAATGCCATTTGCTGGTCTGAGCATGTGCAAGCAAGGGTGCAGGCAAGGGTGCTCAGCCCCACATGGCTACCTCCAAACTGCAGGACCACCTGTGCCTCCAGGTGGCTCCCAACAGCTCCCCCTATTAATGTCTTTAAGAGCAATAAGGCAAAACTATTTTCCAATCTGGTCCCCACCTCATGATGTGTGGACTGATTAAAGAAAAGAAAAGCAAGACACACCCTTCCCGTGCAATGGGACACTACCCTGGGAGTGCTAGGGCTGTGTCTGCACACCCTCCGCCTATGCATACCTTCCTCTATACCGTGGGATTATCTGGTCCCTAGAGGGTACTAAGGCTATGCATGGCTAATTGCCTATGAGCTCCTTTGAAGCTGAGAGTCAAACTTGGGGTGAGGATACACATACCAAGGCTGCCAAAGCCTGTGCCACAAAGACCTTGTCCCACCTCACTTGGGCTAGCAGGTAGCACACCAATCAAAGACATACAGCTCTTCCACCTATACACAGCATGCCAAGAATATCTCTGCTCCCACCCATTCCTAAGGAAGGAAAAGGCAAAATAGAGTCAGTCAGAAAATTGTTAAGAGATAAGAGGTTGCACAGGGTGCTGCTCAAGTCGATGGTGTGAAATAGCTGCTCTTGGCACCGCCCAGAAGGTCATCTCTGCTGCCTCCGCATGAATCTTCCACAGCAGTACACTCAGCATCCACTGGGTCATCTTCTTTATCTCTCTGGTCGGTCTCGCTGGCATCCAGATGTATGTCAGCATTCCTAGAAAAACATAAACAAAACTCTCCTCCCAAATAAACATTTAAGAGTACTAAAAACTCTCAGTGTAAAAATTCAGCACAATCAGTACTGGAAGTAGGCTGGTTTTGAACTTAGAGACCTGTAGGTCTCTGCTTCAAAAAGCAAATCTTGTTTGCCTGTACCAGCAAAATTTTGAATTAAAAATTAAGTGTAAAGAATGCAAGAGAAATCCTTTCTCTGGGGGAAGCTGTCACTGGTAGACCCCCTCTTTGTCTAATAACCAAAACAGTTGTCACTGGGAATTGAACTCATGACCTTTGGAAGAGCAGTCAGTGCTCTTAACCTCTGAGCCATCTCTCCAGCTCCCCTATTCAGATGGAAAAACCTCTAGGTAGCATTGTTTTATTCCACCCGTTGCCAGAGGCAATAGGTAATGGTAACCAGGTTGACGCGCCTTTATTATGATAATTAGGACCAGTTCTTTGAGGGAAAATGGACGTCGGCATTCGATCTGACTACTTCCTGCTGACAAAGGGACCTTGTGAATTTTTGGGGGATAAATGTTTTTATCTGACTGAATTTTTGGCGACAAATGTTTTTATCTGACTGAATTTTTGGCGACCGTGGCTGTGAGCGGCAGCAGCAGCAGCGGACGGCGGCGGCTGCCACAACTCCGCCTCTGAGGCCCATTATGGCGTGCTCCGCATGGCCCCGCCCCGGGCCGTGCGCGGGCTCGCCGTTTCACCTCAGGCAATGAACTCGCACCGCCGGCTGTGAGTCTTTTTCAAGCTCCGGCGAAGGGGGGGGCTCTCCTGCTGGTCGGCCGGTGCGCGCGTGGAGGGCCCGGTTAGGGCCGCGGGGGGCCCCAGTCTCAGACCTTCCCAGGGGCCGGGGAGTGACGAGCACTCAGCACGTGGCCCCGCCAGTGAGCTTCCTCCGCCCGCCCATGTTGCTATGGAAACGCGGTTCAGCGTTTGGCCCCTCTCTGTCTTTAGGTCTTTAGTGGCGCTGCTGCTCACCACGCAGCTTCCGCCTCTGCCTCCCGAGTGCTGGGATTAAAGGCGTGCGCCACCACCGCCGGCTACTTCCTCAAACAAAGTTCAAGTTTTCTGTACGTGAGAGCCAGAGACTGAGCTCTCTTAACAAAATTAGGCGAAAATCACCTCCAAAAGCTCTGTGGCTCTTTAAGAACAGGAAAGGCAGTTTTCACGCATGATCAAACGGGCCTCCCTACGAGACTGTTGCCCCAGTCTCTTATCAGCGAGTACGCGCGGAGGAAGCCGCGGATCTCCCAACCGTAAACCTCGCCCTTTTTGCTGTTGTTTTTATTTACATTCCTCCTGCACTGAACTTAAGGGATTTTTCTTCCCCGTTGCTTTCTGTACCTTCTTTCAGATACCTTAACTTTGATTTTTTTTTGTATTTTCTTTTCTTTTTAGGCCTATACTTTGAAATTCTTTTTCCTCCCCTTTTTGGGGGATTCAACTGACGTCACTCACCGCTCCACGTGTTCAGAGTTCTGAAATTCACGGCTCTCTGTGTCCTGGTGTCTGATTTCGGCTTTTTCTCCCGGACTTTCAGCACGTTGCTGGGCGCTTCCTTCTCAGGGTCCCCCGGCGTAGTTGTCAGGGTCCCTCAGCATCCCGGGGTTTCGAGCACCAGTTGAGGGGGGCCATCCTGACCAGCAGGAATGAACGCCACCAAAAACGAGAATTCCTTCTCTGGTCACATCTTTATTTGGAGCATTCCCTTGAGGAAAATTGGGGGAAGGGAAGATAGAGCAGGGACGAGAGAAAGCTTAGAGAGAGAGCGTTGGGCCCCGAGGCAGCTGCTTTTAAATGGTGGAGCGGCTTGAACGCTGTCCTGATTGGTTAATGCCATTTGCTGGTCTGAGCATGTGCAAGCAAGGGTGCAGGCAAGGGTGCTCAGCCCCACATGGCTACCTCCAAACTGCAGGACCACCTGTGCCTCCAGGTGGCTCCCAACATATATATACCCCTGACTTCCGCTAAACTAAAGGCTAAGACTGTCATTGGGTAGTACCTGAGGCTGCTAGCAGAGACGTCCACACTTAAAATGTTTTATAATTGAATAATTTTCTCAAATAGTACCAAAATATCGTCGGATGGAAAAATTCCAGACTTTACAAAATCTAAACAGAACCTCTAGAAAGAAAAAATTATTATATATAAGTCAGAGATTGTGGTAAAATGAGAACAATTAACCAGTTGCATTCATATTGACTTCTGAAACTCACCAAAATGAAAGCAAAGAGAAAAATAGCAAATTGAGTATACAAGGCCAAGACAAAAAGGAAAGAAGTCAGTCAAAGTCCACAAGTTTCTGCAACCTGGAACTTGGCTCCACACTTGACATAGTCAACTGTAGAAACTGAAAATCCAAGCCTTTGATTGATGGTGAGTATTGAACAAGAGAGGCTAAAAAGAACTAGGTATTGCCGTGGTTTGAATCTGAAATGTCCCCGGAGGCTGTGTGTTGAAGGTTGGCCTCTAGCTACTAGAGCAATTGGGCGTGGTGGAGGCGGGGCCTGGTTGGAGGCGTGTCTAGTCAGAGGCCGGCCTTTGGGAGAATATTTTGCCCCGTGCTCCGGGTTTCTCCCACCACACCTCAGAATGAGATGCTTTGCTCTACCGTGCTGTTTCTGCCTTGCCACAAACCTAAAAGCAACAGAGCTGGTCAACCATGAGAGGAAAACTCCACAACCGAGAGCCAAGATGGCTTTTCGTCTTTAAGTTGATTTGCTCAGGCATGCTGTCGCAACAGCAAAAAGTGACCAACAGTAATTCGGGCCACTAAACAACGGGAATTCTAAGAAGGAAAAGCACCAGGTTGTCAGAAGACAAGGGTAGCAGTCGGGGATAGAAAAAGGGAAATTAGCTGAGAGTAAAGCAAATCCCAGAAAGATGTTTCTAACAGGCGGTCGCTAAGGGCGTCCCCACTCCTCCAGAGAGAAGGCTAATAACTAAACCCAGATAGTACCCAAAGAATCCAAGGAAGTTTTGCATATTGGACATTAAGCATCTCTTCCTTTTAGTTCTATTTCCCTCGGCTTACTTCCTAGCGTGCTGACAATCATTGCGATGTATGGGAAAAAGAAAGAGGAAAACAGCTTCAGTGGCCGGGAAGCTTTGGAGGCGGTCTCCTGTCGCGCAGGCTGGTTTTGAATACACTGTTTAGCTGAGGAAAACCTTGAGCTCCTACTCTGGCCTCCCAAGTGCTGGGATTTCAAGCATGCATATTATTCCCTTATCTCCCACCTCCAGTTCAAAGAGACACTCTCAACAGTAAAAATACAGACTACTTAAGACAGCAATCTGTCTGAATTCAGAAACTACAGAAGGAGAAAGAAGGCTTTTGTGGAAGGAGAGCTAGGGATAGCTCTGATTAGCTCTGTATAGCTCGGCTTCGGTGTCCGAGGGAAATCAGAAAAGCTGGGGCGTTGAAGGCTAAGCAGCAACAGGGACCGCACAAGACAAAGAATGTGCACACACAGTAAAAGCACCCGCGAAACCAGAGTCCGGTGACCTCTTGATTAGCATCTTGAGCCTCTGGCCGTGAAGTAATTGTCCCGTTGCCTGAGCAGTTCCAGCTGCCCGTAGTCAAAGCAGAGGTGGCGGAGTCCACATTCTCAGGCAGCAGCTGGAGGCGTAATAAGCACAGCCCCCCTTTGTGGGGCCTCCAGACTCCATTTTGAAAAACTCTTTCCATGTTGCTTTCATCATATAATCTCCTTCTTATTTGAGTACGTACAAGGAAGAAAAAAAAAAAGAATACGCACTCATTAGATTGATCTACAGAAACGTTCATGGTGAGACAAAACGTTCTTCCCATTTACTGGGACCAAGGAGCTTCCAAGGACCCTGACCTTTTTAGGGCAGCAGCAAGGAGCACCATTCCAGCCAGGATGGGCTGGTGACCATGACCCAAAGCCGGACGACAAGAAAAGGGACTTAGAAGTGTCGGGGGGAAAGGGCATGTGTAATCCGTTCTTCACTGGCAAGCACGAAGTAAGGGAGTCCTCTGCCCGTGGATTTGCTGAAGAGCTGATTAAGGACGTGCTGTAGAAAGCAGGGAGGTGAACCCTGGGGGGGGGGTGGAAAGCAAGGCACGATTGTGAATGAATGTTAAGCTTATAGCTAACAAAACAGTCACTGACTGTACAGTAGAAACCCGAGAGATAGAGAAATGGGGAAAATAAGTAGAAATCAGAGCGGGGTAATGAGAGTCATTTTGTCTCTCCAGGGGTTGAATAAACATGCAGTTATGTCAGACGATAAGATAGCATGCTAAAATTTTAGGAGTGATAAACAAAACACTAGACACAGAATGTAAAACTTCCTCATCAGTGGGGGATGGTGGGTGGAGGCAGGGCAGATGCCAAACTCATTTCAATAGGAAGATGAAGGACTAGAGGAAATAAATCCATTTACAGAGAGCAATCGAGAAAGATATCCAACACCAACCTTGGGCCTACACACATATACATGCACACACATGCACGCATAGACACACACACACACAAAGCACGTACAGACACACATGCAGACACCCCCACACACAGACACACCCACGTGCCTTGCACATACACATGCATGCATAAACACACCCACACAAGCACATACAGACACACACAGACACACCCACGTGCCTTGCACATACACATGCATGCATACACACACAAGCACACACAGATACACACATACACACATACACATGCATATGGAAAAGAGAATAGCAGAAAAACCAATTAAAATGGATTACAAACTTTAAAATCTGAAGTGCTGAAACAGAGGAACGTAGGAAAAGCACTTTGAGATACAGACACAAGCAACAAAGTTTTCAGCAGGACTCTAAGGTGGGAAACACCCACGGGTTAACATTGAGATTGCATGACATTGAAAAGAGGAACAGGAGAACAATAAGCAGAGTGGACAGGCAACTTACAGAGGGAGAGAAATCTTTGCTTTCTGTACTTCTGTAGACAGGGGCTCATATCTAGAATATAGGGCCGAGATTGCTCAGCAGGCAAAGGGGCTTGTTGGGAAATCTGAGGACTCCAGTCACCTGAGGTCAGTCCCTGGGATCAACATGTTAGTAAGAGAGAATCAGCTCCTGCAAGTTGTTGTTAACAGAGGTTTGTCCTACCTGGTCCTCACAGCCATTCAGCCCCAAAGAAACACACAGAGGTCTACATTAATTATAAACTGATTGGCCCAGTAGCTCAGGCTACTTATTAATTAATTCTTATAACTTATATCAACCCATAATTCTTGTCTGTGTTAGCCATGTGACTTGGTATCTTTTTCGGCAAGGCAGTCACATCTTGCTTGCTCTGTGTTTGGCTTCCTTTGCATCTGGGTGATGGCTGCAGACTGAAATTTCCCTCTTCCCAGAATTCTCAGTGCTCTACCTCTACTTGCTTCCTAGTTTCCCCACCTATACTTCCTGCCTGGCTACTGGCCAATCAGCGTTTATTTAAAATACAAGTGACAGGATAGAACACCACTGTCCCACAGCAGACCTCTTCATTTTCCCTCTTCTCTCATTTATTTGAACTTGCTTTGGGGGGCCGGAGAGCTGCCTCCATGGTTAAGAGCACATACTGTTCTTGTGGAAGACCTTCACTCGGGTCTCAGCGCCCACGTGACAGCTCACAACCACCTGTAACTCCAGCTACAGGGGATCCGATGCCTCCGGCCTCAGTAGGCAACTGCGCTGTGTTCATAGACCTCCACACTGCTTTACATGTAATCAAATCACATTAGCCATTATTTAAAAGTAATGAGGTATTTTATAGATTTTGGGACCAGGTCTTTGAGTTTTTATATGTGTCTTATATCTGAAGCTCTCAGTGTTGAGCAATATTTCAGAGACGGAATAGTCACATGTAACTGATGTGTTCAGATCATGAAGAGGGGTCCTGGAGAAATTCTGACACCTGTATCACAGGAGAGACATGTGCAAGGTATTTGCTGAAACATTTTTCTATAAAGAGAAAATAATGTTAAAAAGAATAGATTTAAAAAAATAAAAAAATTAAAAAAAAGAATAGATAAACAAACAATGACTTCTTTGTATAGAATAATGCTACCCAGCCATGAAAATGAAAGAACCAAAGCCATATGTACAGATATGGATAAATATGTTCAGTGTGTGCTGCAAATCATCATATGTGTGGATTTAAAACACACAAAATCTCTAACCTGTGACATCTCTGACTGGGAGAAGTTGGCAGCCGTAAGTGGGGTTGCAATGCCCATAACTTCAAGAAGATCTTTACTCTGGGGAAGAGAATTGAAGGTCAGGGAAATGTGCTGGAGGCGGAGTACTTCAAGTTCAAGATCAGTGTGGGCCGCTCAGTGGAACCTTATCAACAATAAATAAAGCACAAAAGGAAAACCCCTTGCTGGGCAACAGGACAGCCTTGCTGTAGACTAATTGTGTGCTTCTCACCTGGCTCCCTGTCCCCTGCTCCTTTATACAGGAAACAGTATTCCCCTCAAGGCCAGCGCCTGTGGTAGAAGAGAGAAGGAAAAAAGCTGAGAGTCCTCGCAGGGTTCAAGGGCTTGCTTCCAGCCAGTGCACCAGGCAAGTACAGCAAACCTTCTCCTGTACTGAAGAGGGACTGAATTACAGATGTTCAGATTGTGCTTTTCTTTTTTTCCTTTCCTGTTCCTTCACTTTTTAATATTGATTTACCCGCTCTCCTATGTATGGAGTGCATGCCGTCTGGGGTGCACATTTGGAAGTCAGAGGACAACTTTCAGGCGTGAGTGTCCTCCTACTATGTGGGTTCTGGGGATTTAAGGCAGTCTGCCTGGCTTGGCAGCAAGGGATTTTACCCTCAGAGCCACTTCTCCCACGCAGAATTTTTTTTTATTTAAGAGTATTTGAATTTTTCTAAATAACTGACCCTGAACTTGAAACCCAATTTCAAATTTTTAATATGAAAAGCACAATCTACAAACAATTCCACCCGAAGATAATTGCTTATTGGCCAATGCCAAGGAAATCTGCACCCTTCCCTAAAGACTCAAGCCATTGCTTATCAACTTGAGAAAAGGAGGAGACCAAGGGAGCAGACACGTGTGCCGTTTTGTAGAAATCATGAGATAAAACAATCATTCTGGTCCCAAAGCAAATTTTTTGGAAAACCAAGCGGGGCCATTTGCGCTGGAGGTTCCTGGCTCACCAGTCCCCTCCTGCTGTTTGCCTTCGGGTCTCGGAACGGTACCATCCCTACCGTCACCCTGCTCACAAGAGCAAAATTCAGTTTTCCAGTTCTCAATTATTTATGAGCTCAGCTGCTGTTTGGATATTTGATGGAATATTTTCTAAATAAATATTTCACGAGCAGCCAGAGGCTATTGGTATTTGACGCCTTTCAGAAAATTACAAAATGAAACTTAAACTGCACCGTACAAAGACAAAAAGATCACAAGTCCTCATTGATGGCACATGCATTGCACAGCCTGGATAATTTAGATTAAACAGGTTGCTTCCATGGATTCTGAATTCAGATAAATTCCCTTTAACAGAGAAATAAAATGGCACCATTTTCCACTCTGGTATTCAGCCCTGAGGTGGAGTGTGATGATCTTGTGCTTTCAGAGTCAGGTGCAGGTCCTGAGTTTTAATCTACAGCTGTATTTTTGTTGGTTTGCATTTTAAAAATATGTATTTATTTTTATTTAATGTGTTTAGGGGTTTTGTCCACATGTATGTGAGTGCTACAAATGTGTACAGCCTCTGTGGAGACCAGAATCCCCTGGAATCTGTGGTGCCAGACCCCCTGGAACTGGAGTTACATAGAGCTGGCTGTGCACTATGTGGGTGCTGGGAACTGAATTGGGGTCCTCTGCTAGAGTAGCGGGTGCCCCTAACTACTGAGCTTTCTCCCCAGCCACTAGCCCGCATTGTTTCAAAATCATCAGGGTAGCAGCGATAACCTAACAACAATAGGTTGGACATTACTTTCCAAATTCCCGCTATTTTAGCTCAAACTGAAAGTTTCAGTGATTTTTCTGGATATGATTCTCGCGGTACGAAGATTCCAAAGTTATGCACCTTTGAAAAAAATGACCAAAAAGAAGGAGACAGTGTGAAAGCCAGAGTCCTCTAGCTCACAGAGGTGCCAGAACAGGGGTGAGAGAGAGCAAGGGCACCTGGGACTCGTGCAATGTCTACTTTTCCTACTCCCTGAGTCTTCTTTGTCACCTAGTGCCACCCAGGATTCAAGGTCCCTGTGACAACCACTGAGTTTCCAAGGTGACCCGTTAGTCTTCCCTGCCTCAAGAGTCCAGGAGTGGGGCTGTGTTGTGTAAACATTAGGCTGCCCTACTCCTGTTATTCCCATGACCTTTAGCCTAGTGTATGGTGCATGCTCAGACACTGTCTCCAAGCTCTGACTTGTTTCCTTTCTGTGGACCACAGGAAGACTGACTCCAAACCGTACAGAAAGTACATCATAAATGTGGAATAAACTCACTGCTTCTAACAGGAGGCCTCACTACGTTGCCCAAGCTGATCTCAAATTATTGGGCTCAAGCTGCCCTCTATCGCTAGCATTTCGGCCAAGGGCTCCTGTTTCTGACGCTGCCGAAATGATAGGAAATTAGATGGAGTGGTCCAAGACGAAGCCACGCACACAATCTCCAGAGAAGACTGCCACATGTAGGCCACAAACCTCCTCTCTGAGGTGGAGTTGGAGATTTACATCTAAAAACCAAGAGTAGCGAACGCGCTACACGGTTGCTATGCACCTGTAAGGAAATGAAGGTAGAAGAGCTGAAGTGGTAACAGAACTCTCGTTGAATTCTCTTAATTAGCTCACTCCGGGGAAGCGAATGTAATCTGCTCTCCCTATGTGTGGAGCCCCACAATGTGTCAGAAGTCTATCTAGTTTTATGCCATGAATTGCTTTACCGGTACCCACAGTGTAAGCCTTGGTGCTTAGTAAACCTGCATCAATGTATCAATTTATTTAGAAGCCTAGAGGAGGAAGACCCAGTTTGGAGAGCCTGTAACCGGCCCAGCTTGAACTTTTTCCTTGCCGACACCATTGAACACCTGTTAGCAATCGTAAGGAAGTTAGAGGCTCCAGAGTACACGGTGCTGTATGCCACGCCCAGCTGCCATCATTTGCTTTCTGCTGAGCCCCCTGTGGCTACATGTTCTCAACAAGTGAGCCTGGGAAAAGCAGACGTTTTTACCCCCACAAGACTCCAAGATGTCCAGGGTGGGCCAAAGTTGGAAAGGAACTAGGTTCAATAAGTCAGGTGATAGATTGAGAAAAAAAAATTAGTTAGGTAGGAATAAAAGTATTTTGTGGGCCAGCAAGGTGGTTCAGCAGGTAAACGTGCTTAGCGCCAAGCCCGAGATCTGAGTTCAAACCCCAAGACATACGTAGTAGAGGGAGCATCAACTTTCGCAAGTTGTCTTCTGGCTTCCACATTCATGTGGTACACACGTGTCCAGCCCACCCTAGTCAATGAATAGCTGTAATAAAAATATTTTGCTTGGGAAGAGACATATTGAACAAACTGAAAATAAAGTAAGTTGGAAGAAAAAAATATTTGTAGTATTTATCATATGAAAAAGTTGACACATAGCTTCTAATAACAGGAAATAAATGTTTTGTTAGTTATCTAGAGAAAAAAAAACAGTCTAAAGCCATGAGAGAATGCGAATAAAAAGTCATCAATTTACCATATCTCCCACAGAAAAGCAGCTGTGCAAACATCTGGCAAAGGAAGACAAAATAAAGAGGAAGAAACGGCAGATTTTCATAAAATTGTAGACGATTTTTTCCTTTACTCTGTACCACTACTACCAGAGATGAATCCTGAAGGAAATGCTGGGGAGGCAGAAGCATGTACAAGGATTCATAGCACGGCTGTTTAAGGTAGAGAAAGAATGAGCCCAGCCTGGTGTTTGTCTGTGAAGTGTGAATTCAGCCACAGCCTGGCATGTTTCCAACCTTCATTCCTTCACAATGGCCTGAAACTTTGTTCATACAGGTGGTAGCAGGGTCTCCCTGCAGCCCAGGGTGGCCTCCTGCCGGCCTCGGTCTCCTGACTGCTAGGCTTGCAGGTGCACACCCAGCTTGCACCTGATTTTATAGATTTAATTTAGAGGAAAACAGATCGTAAAGGGAAAAAAAAATCCCTAAAAACGGCATGCAGCGAATAAACTCAAATGGCAGAACTACACAGCAAGGGCGCTCCAGACGATCTTCAACACATTTGACTGTGGAGTCCCCACGGGGAAGATCCCCCCCCAAAAAAAGCAAATGCAAGGAATAAAATCCAATCACCCTCAAGCTCTTTCAATGGTCGTGCTGTTGGCAGCAACGTGGCTGTGATTCTGAGGGAACCATGTGAGACTAAGCAAGCGAGTACCTACTAGAAAATGCTAGCGATTTCCAGTCCAGCCTTCCTGCCGTCAATGGCAAACAAGATTCTTGCATGGGGAAAAGAGGGAACAGGAAAAAGAAAAGTTTATGTGCAAATACTGTAATCTTGCATTTGAAATGTTAGGATGCATTCGTCATTGATTTTGTCTTTCCCAGTCTATTTTTGGAACATGGCCTAATGTAGCCCAGGCTGGCCTCAAACTTTCTATGTAGCCAAGCACGGTTTTGTGTTTCTGATCCTTCTGCCTCTACTCCATGTGCTGGAATTATTTGTGCTATTTTTGTGCACCACCTTGCCAAGCTTACTGTGTCTTCCAAAGAACAACTTAAAACAAAATGCTTCTTAACTCCGTCTCCTAGAAAGGCCATTCAGATTCCCTAGATCCTGTTTCCAGGAAAGCAGCTGAAAAACAAAAGCAAACCCCCCAAAACCGCTATGTTATAACTTAAAAAACACTTGAGGGCCAAGTCCTATGATGTCTTAAATTAAAAAGCTCCTGAGATCCAGCAAGATGGTTCAACAGGAAAAGGTGCTTGCCACCAAGACTGACTACCTGAGTTCAATCCCTGGGCCCTGCATGGGGGCCAGGAAAGCTGCAAGCTCTCCTCAGACAACTACTCAAAACTTTAATGGGAACTTATTGAATACTTTAATGACCACCATCGCCTGCACTTGGCATTTTGTAGACATCATCTGACAGTCCTTTCAACAACACTGGGGACAGATCTGTTACTGTCCCCATTTTACAGGTTAGGAAACAGGGCGAGTGAGAAGCACAGGTTAGGGTCAGAAAAGCACAGGCAGGAATCGAACCCTAGCACTCGGCTGCAGACTTTTCAACAATGACAGAGGTTAGCAGGGTGAAAGCGTGGTCACTGTGACAGACTGGAGGGAGTGAGCATTGAAGGGGAAGGTGGTGCTCCTTCCAAACACCTGGGTCACCCTGGGTCACCCAATCTCCAGTCTCGGGCTGCTGTCTGTAAAATGGAGGTCTCTTAGGTTTTTCCGCTTTGAACTTTTAACTGATAATGACTTTGATAAGGGGTGATGATCTGCTTCTCAACTTTATTCCCTTTCCAGGCTTCCTACAGATTTGCCACTTTGTCTAATGTTTAGGGACCAGATCCCCCAGAAGACGCCACTTTGTGTAATGCTCACGGGACCAGCTCATGGGACCAGAACCCTCAGAAGACACCCGGGCACCAGACGCTGCATTCCTTACACTTTTCTTCCCTGCTCTTTACCCTAGAATATTTTTCCTCAATTCCATATCTTTCATATTTGCTTTCATAGTTCAATCACAATTAACATTTGGGGCGGGGTGGAGGATGGTAGTAGGGAAGAGCGTTCTGCACAAGCACAAGGAACTGAGTCGGAATTCCCAACGCCTACGTTAAAAGGGGGCGTGGCCTCTGTAGCCTGGTGACCCCAGCGCTGAGCAGCGTAGAGAGGAGGATCCTTGGGGCTGACTGACTGCCAGCGTAGCTCCAGGTCCTGTGACTCTGTCTCAAGAGAACAAGATGAGCGTGACAGAGCGGGATCCTCTGCTGGAGCATGCGTACACGCTCAGGGGCCACATTACCTAAGAAAACTGATTCTCCTCCTCCAGTAGCAACCAGCTCGGGTGGAACTTCAAAGGCTTCCCCGTCTAAGCTGGGTTTTATCTGGCTTGAGTCTGTGCAGGTCTCACGCATGCTGCTGTGTGTCCATGAGTGCCCAGGCCCTGCCAAGTCCAGAAAACACCATTTCACTGCGGCCAACCACCTCCCTGGCTCTCACCGTCTTTCTGCCCAGGAAGAAGCCCTGGACAATCCCTGAGCCTCTGCAGGGAGGGTACTGTTGGCACCGGCATGACCTCAGACCCACCGGACCTCACAAAGCCTTTCCTGTATGGGTCAGGCTTAGAACGGCAAAGCCTTCCTCTGGTCCAAGTGTGAACGCTGGCAGTGTGTGCAAACAGCCATTCCTTCCCTCTCCAGCCTGAGACTGCTTGCCTACAGACAGTGCCTACCAAGACTAGCCAACTCCTTCCCTCTGGGTTGTACAAAACAGACTCACTGAGGTTCTGGGTCATTTCATAGTTGGTGTGGCTCTATTTGGGTGTGCATAGCCCACTTGTAAATGCATTTGTTTTTTTCTTCATTTTTTTTTCATTCCCTGACACCTCTAGTCAGGTCAAGTCCTGTCCTGCTGGAGGCGGCATGTGTTACTCACCATCTATTGCAGAAAGAAACTTAAGTTGAGAGACCCACAGATCTGTGTGTAGACTGAGAAGCCAACAGGAGCTGGTTTGATACTATGTACATTTAGCTGAATAGTGATAGCAGATTCTCCCCTAGGGCGTATGACAGGCAGCCACGGATTTTTGGTCTAGTTAACCAGGCATGATCTCCATCTTGTAAATTCCATCAGAAAGTGGTTGGTTAGTCCCATAACATTCCTGACACTATTACACCCACGGGAATAGCTTGCCAGGATAGTCATTCTGTAGCTCTCAAGGCTCACAGCTGGATAAGGCTGTTGATTACTTTTAGTCCCTGATAGTATGGTCTACAGAGTGAGTTCTAGGACAGCCAGGGGTATAGAGTGAGACATTCTCAAAAGAAGGAGAAGGAGAGAGGAAAAGAGGAAGGAAGGAAGGAAGGAAGGAAGGAAGGAGGAGAGAGAGAGAGAGAAATAAGCAAGGAAGAAAGGAGAGAGAGAGAGAGAGAGAGAGAAGTAAGGAAGGAGTGAGAAAAATGACCTGAATGGAAACCCTCTATATAGAAGCTACACACACACACACACACACACACACACACACAGAGAGAGAGAGAGAGAGAGAGAGAGAGAGATATTAAATGGAATCTCCCTATAAAGAGAGGCAATGCCTCTCCTAGATACAATAGACTATCAAGTAAAACCCCCAAGGCCAGGTATGGGACACCTCTGTTTGAACTGTTGTTCAGAGGAGCACCATACACCCCCCAAATACAGGCGACTATCGCTTTGTACTTTTATTGTCTACTCCATCACACACTGTAATATATTAATGAAGTTTCTGAACATGGAGAGGCCCCTGATCAAGCTCCGCTCGGAGCTTTGCCTGTGATCAGCGGGTTCTCTCCAGGCTCTCAGCCAGTTTTCACTGAATTGTTTTGTGGTTGCGGGTGCCTAAGTCGAATCTGAATTATTTAAAATTGCATGAGAAATCTACAAATGATTTGATAACGTTCAGATCTAACTCCCACCCCGCAAGGGAACGATTTCACAATTCTATCAAAAATGCAATTGGTTTTGTCAGAAGTGATTTGTTTGTAGACACATTGCTTACTTCAGATTACAATTCCCTTAGCCTTTTGTAGTTGTTAAAGATGTTTATTATGTATACAGTGTTCTGCCTGCATATATGCCTGTATGCCAGAAGAGGGCACCAGATCACATGATAGACGGTTGTGAGCCATCATGTGATTGCTGGGAATTGAATTCAGAACCTCTGGAAGATCAGGCAGTGCTTTTAACCTCTGAGCCATTCTCCAACCCTCCTTTAGTCTTTTGAATTTACATTGTCTTTTAATGTTTCTGACACTGTGGTGGCACTGAGGTTAGATGAATGAGTTGTGGCTGTTCGCCACACCTTTGTTTCACGGAGCGCTGTTCTGTGTGTGAGAACAGCTGTCCACGACATCCTGTTCCAGGTGAGAACAGCTGTCCACGACATCCTGTTCCAGGTGAGAACAGCTGTCCACAGCACCCTGTCCCACGTGTGAAAATAGCTGTCCACGACACCCTGTTCCAGGTGAGAACAGCTGTCCACGACACCCTGTTCCATGTGTGAGAACAGCTGTCCACAGCACCCTTTCCATGCATGAGAACAGCTGTTCACAGCACCCTGTTCCATGTGTGAGAACAGCTGTCCACAGCACCCTTTCCATGCATGAGAACAGCTGTTCACAGCACCCTGTTCCATGTGTGAGAACAGCTGTCCACGGCACTCCGTTCCACGTGTGAGAATCAGCTGTAAGACTGAAGGCACCTTCAGTGTCCACCTGGATGTCACATTCAGAGGGTGCTGGCTAAATATGTCATAACAACCACTGACATTTGGATGTGTGGTTTTCTCTGGAAACTGCATGGAATTGATGCCGGTTTGAGTCTCCTCTCCACATATAGAAGCTCAACACAGCCTGTTGGCTTTGGCTTTGGCTCCCAGTAATAATCCCCCAGGTTTGCTGTTCACATTGCTATGATTCCTTGGACATTTGCCCTCGCCTGTTGCAACTGTGGGTACCCTCCTGTCTCCTGACCTGACTGTTGTAACTGTGGGTACCCTCCTGTCCCCTGACCTCACTGTATCTGTGGGTACCCTCCTGTCTCCTGACCTGACTGTTGTAACTGTGGGTACCCTCCTGTCTCCTGACCTGACTGTAACTGTGGGTACCCTCCTGTCTCCTGACCTCACTGTAACTGTGGGTACCCTCCTGTCCCCTGACCTCACTGTATCTGTGGGTACCCTCCTGTCTCCTGACCTCACTTTTGTAACTGTGGGTACCCTCCTGTCTCCTGACCTGACTGTTGTAACTGTGGGTCCCATCCTGTCCCCTGACCTCACTGTAACTGTGGGTACCCTCCTGTCTCCTGACCTGACTGTTGTAACTGTGGGTCCCATCCTGTCCCCTGACCTCACTGTAACTGTGGGTACCCTCCTGTCTCCTGACCTGACTGTTGTAACTGTGGGTACCCTCCTGTCCCCTGACCTCACTGTATCTGTGGGTACCCTCCTGTCTCCTGACCTCACTTTTGTAACTGTGGGTACCCTCCTGTCTCCTGACCTGACTGTTGTAACTGTAGGTACCCTCCTGTCTCCTGACCTGACTGTTGTAACTGTGGGTACCCTCCTGTCTCCTGACCTGACTGTTGTAACTGTGGGTCCCATCCTGTCCCCTGACCTCACTGTAACTGTGGGTCCCATCCTGTCCCCTGACCTCACTGTAACTGTGGGTACCCTCCTGTCTCCTGACCTGACTGTTGTAACTGTGGATCCCATCCTGTCCCCTGACCTCACTGTAACTGTGGGTACCCTCCTGTCTCCTGACCTGACTGTTGTAACTGTGGGTACCCTCCTGTCTCCTGACCTGACTGTTGTAACTGTGGGTACCCTCCTGTCTCCTGACCTGACTGTTGTAACTGTGGGTCCCATCCTGTCCCCTGACCTCACTGTAACTGTGGGTCCCATCCTGTCCCCTGACCTCACTGTAACTGTGGGTACCCTCCTGTCTCCTGACCTGACTGTTGTAACTGTGGGTACCCTCCTATCTCCTGACCTCACTTTTGTAACTGTGGGTACCCTCCTGTCTCCTGACCTGACTGTTGTAACTGTGGGTACCCTCCTGTCTCCTGACCTCACTTTTGTAACTGTGGGTACCCTCCTGTCTCCTGACCCGACTTTTGTAACTGTGGGTACCCTCCTGTCTCCTGACCCGACTTTTGTAACTGTGGGTACCCTCCTGTCTCCTGACCTCACTGCATCTGTGGGTACCCTCCTGTCTCCTGACCCGACTTTTGTAACTGTGGGTACCCTCCTGTCTCCTGACCTGACTGTTGTAACTGTGGGTACCCTCCTGTCTCCTGACCTGACTTTTGTAACTGTGGGTACCCTCCTGTCTCCTGACCCGACTTTTGTAACTGTGGGTACCCTCCTGTCTCCTGACCCGACTTTTGTAACTGTGGGTACCCTCCTGTCTCCTGACCTCACTGCATCTGTGGGTACCCTCCTGTCTCCTGACCCGACTTTTGTAACTGTGGGTACCCTCCTGTCTCCTGACCTGACTGTTGTAACTGTGGGTACCCTCCTGTCTCCTGACCCGACTTTTGTAACTGTGGGTACCCTCCTGTCTCCTGACCTGACTGTTGTAACTGTGGGTACCCTCCTATCTCCTGACCTGACTGTTGTAACTGTGGGTACCCTCCTGTCTCCTGACCCGACTTTTGTAACTGTGGGTACCCTCCTGTCTCCTGACCTGACTGTTGTAACTGTGGGTACCCTCCTGTCTCCTGACCTGACTGTTGTAACTGTGGGTACCCTCCTGTCTCCTGACCTGACTGTTGTAACTGTGGGTACCCTCCTGTCTCCTGACCTGACTGTTGTAACTGTGGGTACCCTCCTGTCTCCTGACCTGACTGTTGTAACTGTGGGTACCCTCCTGTCATAAGACTTGCTGCTGCTGTTGCTGCTCTTGCTGGTCTGTCTTCACAATCGTCACCACCAGGTAAGGTACGTGATATCTAAATAGTCTCTTGTTTTTGTTCTGGGGTTGAAAGGTCTAATCCTGTGTGACAGCGAAGATTCCAAACCGTCTTTACTCAGTTTCTTCCTTCCTCCATTCTGACCTCTTCACTCTCTGCCTACCTCCAGGCACAGGGCCTGAGAATGGCTCAGGGTACCATAGGCTTGGGTTACCGCATTGGACACTCTTCCTTGACTCGTTGTTCTCAGACAGCCCCAGCAGACACACACCACTCTATTGGTCCTTTCCCCACTGCCCTCAGCTCTATGTCCCAGTGTGTTAGCATCCAGGCACGTGGTCCCACCACCTGGGGACCTGGTAGAGTGCTTTGCACCCCTGTGTGCATGGCAGGCAGTACCCTGTCCCTTTAAAAGGCAGAACTCCACCTTGGCCTTGCCTCTTCCTCTTTTTCCTCTCTCTGCCTTCTCTCTCTCTTCCTCTCTCCCTCCCTCCCTTTCTTTTTTCCTCCCTCCCTCCCTCTTTCCCCATGAGGCCACTCTGCGCTCCCTTCCCTTCCCTTCTCTTCCCTTCCCTTCCCTTCTCGTCTTCCCTTCCCTTCCCTTCCCTTCCCTTCCCTTCCCTTCCCTTCTCGTCTTCCCTTGTCTTCCCTTCTCGTCTTCCCTTCTCGTCCCTTCCCTTCCCTTCCCTTCTCGTCTTCCCTTCCCTTCCCTTCTCTTCCCTTCCCTTCCCTTCCCTTCTATTTTTCCTTCTCTTCTTCCCTTCCCTCTCTTTTCCTTCCCCAAATAAAGCTCCCCACATAAGCTCTGTCTGCATGACGTGTTTGTCCCTTGCCCGCTGTGGTTTGGACCCACTCGCCAAGGCACCGACTCATAACGCTGGTTCCGGAACTCGGGTGCTAACGCAGTGGAGCACGCGAGAAGGAGCTCATCTCTGCTGGATACTCTTGGAGAACAAATTCATTTTTTAGATTTCAGGTCCGCTCCCTTGGCCCACCCCCACATAAGATAGTTAATTTTTGGTGCATAAGGAGCATCCACATTGGGACTGAAGAGATGGCGCAGGAGTTAAGAGCACCGGCTGCTTTTCCAGAGGTCCTAAGTTCAATTCCTGGCACCCACATTGTAGCTTACAATCGTTTATACGTGTAATCTCATGGGATCCAATGCTATCTTCTGATGTCCCAACGCATACGCAGACAAAACATCCATATACATAAAATGCATAAATAAACCTTAAGAAGCATGATAAAGCAGGCCTAGAAATAAGGGGAGGTGAAAATCGGTCCTTCAGAGCGTGGGATGGAGAGTATGGGGGCAAAGGCAGGGCGGAGCTAAGACTTAGCCATGGAGCCTAGAAAATCACGCAAAGCAAAGGGAAAGCAAGTGGAGTCCAACAGAGGATGAGTATGGTCTTGACCACTTCCTCAGAGACCCTACACCTCTCCCTTAACTCTCATTATTTTCCTCCCCGGTGCTTCTCGTTACTTATTTAATGACTTTGAATGTGATTCATAAAAGTAGGAAGTTTGTTCCATAGTAGCCAATAAGCAGTTCCCTCTCCGAACTCACACTCCTGAGTCCCCAGCCTCAGTCCCCCTCAGTGAAGTAGGAGGTCACTTGGTTCATTACACTCCAAGGCCTTTTGTTCCAGTCAGCCTTTACCCCTCTATGGTCTCTATTTCTTGACTGGCTAAGGAGTCTCCAGACCACAGAAGATGGTATTTGGGGTTTGCCAACCTCACGCTCTGGCACCCTCTAGTGGCCATGGCCAGGAGTGCACTGTCAGCATTGAGGTCTTCGCCTTGACCTTCCCGCTGGTCTTGAACAGAAAAGCATCACTTTCTCCTGGTAACAAAACAACCGCAGGGGAAAAAGAGGGAACTGAGAACTGATTGCACCCTGCTGGTGACCTCTACCCACTCTCACACGGGTCAGCTCACCAAAATGCCCAGAGGCAACTATGTAGACATAAGGTAAGATCCTGGGACTCCCTGGGGGAGCTGAATGAGACTCGACTCCCTGGGGACCTAATGAGAGGAGGCAACATATGTTGCCAGTAGCAAGGACTTGCAGTCCCTGAAAGATCTAGTCTAGCATTCAGACACACACAGGGCTGCTGGGGGCCCTTCCTTCTGCACAGGTAATTGCAGACTCAGATATATCCAACAGGAGACGTGACTGGTCCCCACCTCATCTGAAACACTGATGCTAAGAATGGGTAGTGGAGGAAGACATCACCTCCAACACTGTCCCCCAAAGGTCTCCTTAGCACGCCTCTTGTAGAATTGTTACACTGCTTGGAGACACCGTTTCCTTTCTGTTACTATAACCACCTGAGACATCAACTTACAAAGAGCAAAGCTGGTTGGCTGACCCATTGCTTTTGAGCCTGGAAAGACACAGCACACCATGGCAGAAGCAAAACACCCTTGACCCAGTGAACGGCTTACAGTGGTTCTCTATGATCCTGATGCTGTGATCCTTTAACCCAGTTCCTCAGGTGGCGAAGGCTAAGTATAAAAATGTTTTGTTTACATAAAAGTAATTTTGCTACTGTTATGAATCATAATGGTAATATCTGTGTTTTCCAATGGTCTTAGGTGACCCCTGTGAGAGAGTCATTCAATTCCCCAAAGGGGCCTTAATCCACAGGTTGAGAACCACTGGCTTAGAGAGAGAGAGAGAAAGAGAGCGAAACAGAGGGATAGAGACAGAGACACAGAGACATATAGAAAGACAGACAGAGATACAGAGACTGATTGAGAATCTGTGAGCCCCTTGGGAATGTCCATAAAGAACCTCAGACTTCACCCTAGGCCCCACAACTACACTTCCCAGTAGTACCACACGGGGGACCTCATGCCCAGGCCTTTGGGGGCCTTCTAGTTCCAATCTATTGTACTGAAAGTGAGCACACTCCCCTGATGTCACATGCTTCCTGAAGAATTAACAGTTGCTCAGAGACACTCCAGTCTTTCAGGTTTAGCTGCATTCACTTCTGGAATTTAGGGGGTGGAGCTTATGGGTCTTGAAACCAAGGCTTTACTGCTGATGATAAGTCCTTCCCTTTGACAGTAGACAATTTTAATGCTTTCAAAGTTTCTTTTAGTTGTTTAGGCATTGCTGGAAACCTTACTGGTCACCCATAACCACACGCAGGTCAGCCACCTGCTCTAAAAGCTCAGAGACTGGTGTAGGAGGGTCTTCTTTCTATGTGTTGCTTTCATTGGTTGAATAAAGAAAACTGCCTTGGCCTTTTGATAGGGCAGCAGCTTAGATAGGTGGACTAGACAGAGCAGAATGCTGGGAGAAAGGAGGCAAAGACAGAGAGCCGCCCACCATGAAGCTGCCAGGTCAGACGTGCTAAATCTTTCCTGGTAAGCCACGAGCTCATGGTAAAACACAGATTAATAGAAATGGGTTAATTAAGATGTGAGAGTTAGCCAATAAGAGGCTAGAACTAATGAGCCAGTCAGCGTTTAAATGAATACAGTTTCTGTGTAATTATTTCGAGTATAAGCTAGCCGCGCAGTCAAGAGTCAGGCGGGACAAAAAGCAGCCCGCGCCCCTTTACAACAAGAGACAACTATGTAGACAAAAGATTTAAATTGCAGTGACTCCGGGGGAAATGGGTGGGAGGAGGCAACACATGGTGATAGGATTGAGGACCCCCCCACACACACACAAGGATCTAGCCCAGCCGTGTTCAGACACATGCAGCGGGACGCTTCCTTCTGCCCAGATAATTGCAGACTCAGTTATATTGGGCAGGGGCAACCTGCCCCTCATCTGAAACACCGATGAATGATAATAATGGGTAACAAGGGGGCTAGGATGGGGGTTAGGGGACAAATCTTGTTGGTGGGCATTCCTTGGCCTTACTAGACTGACTCTATGACCAGCGATCCTCCATAGGAGATGATGGTGCTGTGTGGTCTATGGGTCATATCTGGTTTGCCAACAATTCTTGTGTACCCCACAAATTTGGAATGATTTTTAACAATTTTAAGGGGTTTGGTTGTGGAATAACACTTCTGTACGCCGTGAATATGTATTACTGTCATTGGTTCAGAAAAAGCTGAAAGGCCAGTAGCCAGGCAGGAAGTATAAGCAGGACACCAGCCCAGAATGTCTAGAAAAGAAACAGGACATAAAGAAAATGAGGTAAGAAGCAGTGAGTCATGTGGGAAAACACAGATAAGAAATGTGGGATAATTTAAGTGTAAGAGTTAGCTAGTAACCAGCCTGAGTTATCGACCAAGCATTTAAAAATATTATTAAACCTCTGTGTCAGTTATTTGGGAGCAGATGGTCCGACAGAAAAACTCCGCCTACGGGGTTTGTAAATAAATGAAAAGAATAAAACTTCATAACATGGAACTTCCATAAGACCAGTTTTCCTCTAGGGTTGATTAGAATGTAGCTTCACTCATTTCTTTGTCTTCAATGTCTATAGCTACCTAGTGTCACAGGTACGAAGACCACAGGACTGCAAAGCCAAAATATTTACTACCTGGCCCTTTTAAGAAAAGCTTTGTTGACCTAATTTCTCCCAGACCTACGCCCTCTAATTATCATAGACGGCACTGGAGCCTTAGTGGAATGTGTTCACGTCGTAAAGGTCGTAAATGAACGATTTTGCATTTAGTCTGGTATGCGGTGGAGAGCCTTCAAACTTGGTTTCAAAGCAAGGCAGCATATTCTAGAGACTCAACAGAGCATCGGTGAAAAACTAAAAGGGGAGAGAATGTGGAGGGAGGGAGAGCAGAGCTGAGAAGTAGCGACTGGAGTCATTGAATTTGTAGAAATAGCATTAGGACAAGGCAGATCTGTTGCACAGTGGTCCACGGCAGAGACAGCAGGAGATCAAAAAGCAAAGGCATGGATGCCGAAGGCACAAACATGCTAGAAGTTCATGCCTAAGAAAGACACGAGAGCTTCAGAGAGTGTTTTTGCCCCCTGATAGAATTCCTAAGAAGGCGACCTGGTGTTCTTGGCTTCCCAGTAATGTCTTCATATCTACAGCTCAGCATCAACAGATGCTACAGCAAAGGAGTGTCTCTGGGAGGCACACACTTTGATGAGCGTTATTGTGTGAAATCAGGCAGAAATGGTTCCAGTTCAGTGCGTCCACCCCTGATCCCAACCAAGTAAATTCCCAATAATTCTCAGAGGCTTACCTTAATTTCCTATTGGATTGACTTTAACTGGTCTGGGCAGAGTAGTAGAAAAAAACTACTAGTTTTTTTTTGGAACTACTATAGTTCCAAAGAAAGGAAGGTTATGTGATTATCCTTATAAAATTATGTCATAAGAAAAACAATTATATTAGTTTACAAAGTTCTGTGAGCAAGTATGTTTATTGTCGGGAGGGGGGGTTCTGTGAAGTGATTACTTTTAAGACGGACTACATTGCAAAGTGAAAACCTTTGTCACCCAGCACTTGACCTTGACATAAAGCACTAGTCCACTTTTCAGAATTCATGCTCAGCCCATGGGGGTACAGGGTGCACCACTCCTGCCTTCTTGGGGACTGAGAAAGGAGGTTCAGAAATTCCAGGCTAGACTAGGCTATGTAACAGAGACTCTGTCTCACACAAAATAAATAAGTAAATAATGCATTAGCAACTGTGAAATCCAAATAAAGTTTGAGACTTCAGAATGTCAGAGAAAAGCTAGTTGATTTTTACATTTATTTACCATTTTTAGGGTGGAGAAAATTCTCTGAAAGAATGGTTTACAGCAGCATAAATCTTTGTAATAACACAGATGAGGCTTTTGAAGTAAAATTCATTTTTCTAATTGTTGCATAGCACCAATTTTGGGATAAAGCTTTACTTTATATGTACAATTTTCTGTAATTACCCTCATATTTCTTATGCTACTTAATCCATCAACTTTCTACTGTAGGAGCATCTTACTTATTATAGTGTTTTTATGTGAAGTTTATTATGGTTAAGAGTCAATAAGATAAAAAGCCTTCCTGTGGAAGGCGGAGACTGCTTTTTCGTTTCCCAGCTGCCCAGACCCGAATAATAACACAAAAACTATATTAATTACAACACTATTTGGCCAATATCCTTATGCATATTCCTAGATAACTCTTGCATCTTAAATTAACCCATTTTTTATTAATCTGTGAATCACCATGAGGCTGTGGCCTACCAGTAATGTTCTGGCTGGCAGCTGGCATCTTTCTCCCTTGGCAGCTACATGGTGTCTCTCTGACTCCACTTACTCTCTCTCTAAATCTCTTCCATCCTGACTATATTCTGCCCTTCTATAGGCCAAAGTAGCTTTATTCATCGATCAATAAAAGCAACACTTATACAGGACATCCCACATCATTCCTGAGATGTTTTAGCCACAAAAAGACAGCGACGCCCATAGATTATCCAATAACTGTAGCATAAATAATAAAAACCCAGAGGCAGATATTGGGGTTCAACCTGAAGATCAGAAATACAAAGCAGACAAGCCACTAGAGAGTTCTTACCATGAAATCTTCAGACTGAAAGAGAAAGAGCTCCTGTCTCATCCCACCTTATAATCCTCTCTAGTGCTGGCATTAAAGGTGTGCACCACCACCACCCAGCCTCTATGGCTAACTAGTGTGGCTGCTGGAATTAAACATGTGTGCCACCACTGCCTGGCCTGTATGGCTGACTAGTGTGGCTGTTTTGCATTCTGATCTTCAGGCAAACTTTATTCATTAAAATACAAATGAAATGTCACTACATTTCCCCCTTTTGTCTAAAATAAAAAAAGAAGGCTATAACTAATATAAGAAAACTATATTCAATAAGTACAATAACTGTGTACAATATATATAGGCAATAAATAGATCAACAATGTCTAGTCCATTTGCCTTTTACTAATTCAGAGAAAATATTCCATATCTATCCTATCTTGGTGAGTCCAAAGTCTTGTACCTAATTTACTTTCTATCATAACTTGCTTTCTGCATATGATAATCAAGGAAAACTTTAACTATGTAGTTTTCAGCTCTCTCAGAGACCAAAGAAGGAAATGGTATTAACTGTGTAAACAGGAAGTGTGAGCAAGTGACTTCCAAAAAATATGTGAAATACCAGAAACAGCTGACTGCCTGGACAGTCTCCGAAGTTCCTCCGCAACACTGGGACACCCATCTTTGGTCTACAGGCCTAGCATATCCAACAGACTTTTCTGTGAAGCAGGATATTCTGAAAGGCTGTCTCTCCTTGTCTTGACAATGTTTGGCAGTCACTCTTTTTAGTGTCCTGCTTCTCCAATTAGGACAGCATATTGTCAGCAGTTGAGGTAAGGGCATTTTCTTGCCCAGTGGTTTACTTTTGCCACAAAGAAAGTAAACTCCATGTGGAGTTTTTTCAATGCCCATTATCTTCTCTGAAGTAGATTGGTGCTGCTGGGAGCAGACAAGTCTCATCGCCATAAAAAAAAAAAAAAAAAAGAACCTACATTATCAAAACATCTTAAATGTCATATTCTGTAAATCTCTAAAATGTTTGAAGATAACCTGTATATCTAAAATATATCTTTGTTTGATTAAAAACATAACCTAATGTTACTTCAAGTTTGATTATAATTGGTGATTAACTACTAACCTGTATTTCCTTATTATCCTAAACAGTTGGTAATAACAATTTTCAAGGACTAGAAATTTGCATCACATTGTTAAATGAGTTGTAGAAGTACAATACCTTGAACAAGAGTAGAAATGTATGTACAGTATGTTCTAACAAATTAATCTCAAATTTGTATCACTATACAAAATTTGAATATAATATGGAAAAATCCAATCCAACGTAAAACATTTAAAGCTTGCTTTCTAAAAGTAGATTCAATAATCTACCCTTTTATCCTATTATATCTATATCCTCCCTTATTTCATTTCAAAATAAGAACTTTGAATCTAATTTCCTTTGTTTAGCTTTTTTTTCTGACCATTACCAATAACAACTTGTAACCAACTCCCCTAAACAATGACAAATAGCCCTAACACATTGAACGACCAAAACCAACTCACCCCACCTCTTGGGAATGTGGTTGTCATGTTCTTAAATTTACTTCCTGTCGTTTGGGACAACAACATCTTTAGAGAATCCTAAAAAGAAAATTTTGGGTTAATTGTCAAGTCCTGGGAGAGATAGCGGTATCATTTGTTGTTCAGTCTCTGAGTAATGCGAAGGTGAAGGATTTGTCTCAAGTCCTGGCTAGAGTAGTCTGTGAAGCTGGATCTTCTCAGCTAGCCACCTTGAAATTGTTCTGAGAAATTTATAGTTCAAAAGTCGATCATTAGGTTGTGTTTTTTAGCTTAGTGGTATTATCATAGTCCTGGAGGAATTGTTGTTGTGGGGCCCCACCATCCTTTTGGAGACTTCGAATGTTGCTGTTAGGCAGGCTCACGGTTCTCTGCAGAAAAATGATAGAGATTCAAACCCAAAACCATGTACAGAAAGGTAGATAAAACCTTTTTCTAGAATTAGTTAGTACTCTATATGATCATTAATATCGTGACAATAGGTTTAAAACATACACAAATGCACACATATATGTATATTAACCTTATAAATCCTATACCTTAAGGAAAGCTGTTAAAGAGTCAATATAAAACCAAAGGATTATGAGATTGGTGGCAATATAATAGTCCTTTTACATTTGTTTTTCTTTGGTCTGATATCAGGTGGCTCTTCTGACATGAGACAGAGATTTTAGATTTCACTTTAATAAGCATGCTTGGGTTTAGAGTAGGAGAGAGCCACATTCCAACTCCAAAGCCAGCTTTGATTTTTAATTAGACTGGGACTACAAAAAGACCATTTGCATTATATGTCTGTAGGGAACAGCAGAAACAAACATTTGGGAAGATTTATGAAATTTTGTCCTGTTGGAAATGTGATATACCAATAGGTCAATTTACTCTTTTTCTTGAGACATTTTTTTTTTCTGGACGATTTGTCCATTTTTTTCAGAAGTCTTATTTGTCCAGTGGTCTTCAGATTCCTTAGCTGGATATCTTTATTTTCCTGAAAAGACAGAAATGAAACCCTTCTCCAACTCTAATTTTGGGGAGATTCTCCTTTGGCAAGTTATATCTGATCAAATAAACAGCATTTGTTAGTTTATAGGTTAGTTTAGATTAAACAGCCATGCTGTTTGATGAACTATCATCTCTTTTAATTAAGAGGTGTCTCTTGTTCAAATTGTATCTTTATCAATTTTGATGGTATCCATAGATTTTCTTCTCCTGTGGAAACAAAAGCAAAACCCATTCCCTAACATAACACATCTCCTGGTTTCCATTATGAGATCAGTACATCTTTAAAGTGTATCAGCTGATTTAATTCTGTAGTTTTTTTTTTCTACTACCCAATATCTCTCTACAGCTGGTGTTCCTTTCTCGTTAGCATTTAGAAAATTCAAAGTTAATAAAGCATTTTGCAACTTATTTCTGGGGTATTTATCATCCTGCATCCTGCATGCCCTAATTGCACTTGGCTTTGGGGTCTTGCGGAGAGACTAGAGAATGTTGGCTGGGAAGTCTGAGGAAAGAAATGCAGCAAAGAGAACAAAAATGAAAGCCACAGGGGGAAAGTCCTGGGAGTGAGGGAATGTGATATCTCGTGAGGAACTAAGAGACGCCCAGAGAAGAAGCTCAGAAGAACTGCACAGCTTGTCATAAGCCATGCAAATGCCTTCGGGCATCGATGGTCACAGCTGTTTCCTGTTTATGTCTGGTTAGTTATTAATAACGAAGTCTCTAAATCTAGAGCCCTGTGCACACTCCTCTCACCCAGTGGCCGGCGGCTCACCTGAACTACCAGAGCTCAGGTCTGCAGTGGCGGTTAAACCATCTGTCCCTTTTACCCACATCACCATGAACCTGCCTATGTGATAAGTAAGTTTCCTCTTTAGAAATAACCTTATTTAGCACAGTTTTTTGATTTTTTTTTAGAACATTAGCAAATCAGTATGGTTCCACATTCTAACCCTAACCCAAACCCTATCTTTAGGTTGTGTGTGGACATGGTTTGTTGACACACACTTAGACGCACAGTTGCTGGATCCCATGGTTAGGTTTTGTTCAGCATTTTAAGAGAGTGTTGAACTTGGGACCTACAGGTGAAGTGGACTACTAGAGGCTGTGGCCATGGAAACTCGGTGAAGAGGAGAGAAGCAGAGACAGTTTAAAAAACAAACAAACACGCTCTACTCTAAAGAGAGACGCAGAGGGAAGAGCTTTGAAACTCACAAGCGGAATGAAAGGACTCCTGAAGAGTCCAGAGAAGCCCAGAGACCTTGGGAAGTGGGAAGAATGCACTTTTAATCTTGCTGCTCACTGGCAGGGGGAGACAAGAGCCACTTTCAAACAGTAAGCCCCTGGGACAAGCCCACTAGCCTCGAGTCAATGGTATGTTTTGGTGCGTCATGATTCTTCTCACAGGCAGATCAGCAGTGAAGATAAATCTCAATGACTCTGAGGGCCTTGCTTCTTCCTGAGAGAGAACCTATTGTTACAATCTTAGCTGTTCTGGGGGCCTGAAATCATGTAAGAACTGCAAGTCAGCAAGTCTGGTGTAGCTTACCACCCTCCAGTGGGAGGGAAGGCTGGGTGGAAGGGTACAGGGGAGAGCCAAACACTGACAAGACAAAGAGATGAACAGCAGAAGGCCCAATCCAGCAAGAACATACGGAGATACGGCCCTCTTTTGGGGGGAACATGTCTGACCAACTCTGGAGGCTGATAGCACTGAGCCTAAGACCAGTGGGTAAGCGGACCTCAGTGTTGTTCACTGATAGAGCTATAGAACTCTGAAGCCAGGGCTGTAGCTATTGGTCCATTTTCCCTTTGTGATAAAATCCCTAAGGATACTTGGGATCACAATACCTCCTCACAATAAAGGTTATGTTTGTAATCTCGATAGCCAATGTTATTCTAAATGGTGAAATCCTGAGAGGGTTGTCTCCAAACTCTAGAACTAGGCAAGGGCGCCCAATATCTCCACTCTTTTTCAGTATTTTACTTGAAGTCTTAGCTAGAGCAACAACAACAACAAAAAAAAAAAAAAAAAAAAAAAAGAGAGAGAGAGAGAGTGAAAGAAATAAAGGGGTGGAAATAGAGAAGTTACCCTACCCCTATTTACATGATCCTATGCTTAAAAAACTGAAGACTAAACCAACATATCTTGAACCTGATAAACATTTTCAACATTATAGTAGGATATAACATCAAATTTCATAAATATGTAGTAGCACTATGAATTTGTCAAAAGAAACCAGGGGCAGGAAATCATATAATAACATTAGTTAATTAAAATACCTAGGACTCACTATCACCAAGAAGGTGAAAAAACTCAACAATGAATTCTTCAAGGTGCTAAAGAAAGAAATTGAAGAAAGCAGCAGAAATTGAAAAGATCTCCCAATGCTCCTGGCTTGAATGAATGAATTGAATGAAATTTTATGTCCTGGCAATGCTGAAGCATGCTTGGGCAGCTCGTACATGGTGGTTCTGTTGAACTTGTTCATTTTGGGTTTCATGGATTAAGTTGATGAGGATAACTGACCAAGTCTCTTCCTCAAGAGGGCACCAGATCTCATTACAGATGGTTGTGAGCCACCATGTGGTTCCAGGAACTGAACTCGGGACATTTGGAAGAGCAGGCAGTACTCTTAACTGCTGAGCCATCTCTCCAGCCCCATGCTCCTGGCTTAGGAGAATTAATATTGTGGGGGATGGTTGCAATACTGAAAGCAAAGTCAACACAATCTCCATCAAAATTCCAATGACATTTATTGAAGAAAAGATTGTGTTGATATTTTGTTTGTGAGTTTTTCTGAAGACCAGTGTGCAGAGCTAAACCACTGGTTAGCCATAGAAGCCAGGCCATGGTGGCACACACCTTTAATCCCAGCACTTGGGAAGCAGAGGCAGACAGATCTCTGAGTTGAAGGCCTCCCTGGGATGTAATTTATCCTGTCTAAAAGAGAAACAGAGCCAGGCAGCGATGGCTCACACCTTTAACCTCAGTACTTGGGAGCCACACGCCTTTAACCCTAGCACTAGCGAGGTAGAGACAGGAGTGATACAGCTGAGTGGAGAGAGGAATATAAGGTGGGAGGAGACAGGAGCTCAAAGCATTTAATCTAAGGATTTGTGGAAACAGGATCTTGCCCCTTCAGTCTGAACATTTGGAGAGTTAAGAACTCTAGTGACTGGCTACTCTGCTTCTCGGATCTTTCAGCTTTTACCCCATTATCTGACTCTGGGTTTTTATTTAATAAGACTGATTAGGCTTGCATTACAAAAGACAGCCTCTTCAACAAAATGGTGGGGAAACTGGCTTCCCACACATACAAGAATAAAAGTAGATCTGTATCTCACACCTTAGACAAAATAATTAAACGCGAGGCTTCCATGTCTGCACCAATACACTTAGCACAGATATTTTTAAGGTTCGTCCATGCCATAGCATATGGGTCATACTTTGTTCCTTCTTACATCTGAGCAATATTTCTTCCTCTAGATAGACCACAATTTGTCTGTCCATTGGGATGACTATTCTTGGTCATCAACTTGACTACACCTCATCTGGAATTAACTAAAACCCAAATGACTGGGCACACCTGTGACTGATTTTTTTTCTTAATTAAATTATTTTAAGGAGGAAGACTCACTTGGATTCTGGATCTTTAAGGTGAGAAGATCCACCTTCAATCTGGGCCACACCTTCTGCTGGCAGCCTATTATAAAAGACACGGGAGAAGGAGGATTGCCCTCTCTAGCAAATCCATTCCTCCCATTGCATTAGAGCCTACTTCTTCAGGATTCCCGTGTATATTGAAGACCAGCTGAGACATCCAGCCTTGTAGGCTGAACAACTACTGGATTCCTAGACCTTCAGTAGGCAGCCATTGTTGAATTAGCTGGACCACAGCCTGTAAGTCATTCTTATCAACCCCCTTTCTATATACAAAGAGATCCACCCTCTAAGTTTTGTTTCTCTAGACTAGTGGTTCTTAACCTTCTTAATGCTATGACCCTTAATACAGTTCCTCATATTGTGATGACCCCCAACCATAAATTGATTTTTTGTTGCTATTTTATAACTGTAATTCTTCTATTGTTATGAATAATGTAAATATTGGATATATAAAATATTGGGTATGTGACCCCTGTGGGGTCATGGCCCACTGGTTGAGAACCACTGCTTTGGAGACTCCTAACTAATACGCCCACCCCCCTGTTAATGGAGTTTGAATGTCTAATTAATAGTGTACTGTTTTTTGAAAAGTCTGTTCTTTCTCCATTGAACTGACTTTGAGTATTTTCAAAACCCAGTCGGTCACATTTGTCTCTCTCATCTCTCTGTCCTGTCCCCACGTAGCAGTGTGTCTAGTCTTTCACTGGTGGGTAGTAATTGGCTGGGTCCCTGAAGCTTCAGAGTTAGGCTGACGGAAGGAAATCCCTCCTGTTTTGGTTGCTTTTCTAGTTTTCTGCAGGTTATTTTTATGTCTTAGTCTTTATCCTGAGCATTATCTCTTCCAGACATATCAGAATACAGCAACTGCCAAGCCTGGTGGATTCTAAAGTCAGAAAAATCAATTAAATGTGCCCGAGAAAGGAAACTAAGCTTGGACTAGCTGATGAAACATGAAGTGCAACAGAAGGATCTGTTAAAGACTTAAGAAAGGGTGGAAAGTTTAAGAGGCTTTTTACTCTAAATGATGGTGGGAAAAGTAGCATTATTGGTACTATCGCTATGGACCATGGGTCCTACTTCTCGTCTATAATTGCCATTCCAAAAATTGAGTCAGCTACCTGCTTGGTTTGTAAAACTATTATCCAAACCTCTTATAATCCTCTGTCACAACAGACTTCTAACTCCCCTAAAATTAATGCACAAAGACTCCCAAATGAGTACATGCTTTGCAAATAGAATCACTGAAGACATGGGATTTAAACTTAGCGATAATGTCTGTGACGAGAATTATCACATGACAATCTACTGCAGTCCACGTTACTTTCATCAGTGAAACACACAATGACATTTTACTTAGTTGTAAAGAAAAATGAAACAGTGCGATGTTCAGGAAAATGGTTAGATCTAGAAAGTGGATAAATTTTACAATGTATGTGTTTCTAGGAAGAATGGGTGCTGAAGTGATGGCGGTTATGCTCACCCTGACTCCATTTGTGTCTGTGCAGGAGCTTTTCAGCCCCCAAACACCCTGAACCTTGTCAACATATTCAGGACTTTCAATGACCCTGACACTGACCAGATACATAACCAAAAATGTCTGCTGAATGTATTATAGTCAAAGCAAATGTCACCATATTCCCCTTACCTACACCTGACATTGTGTTTTTGTGGTTCCTGGCTTTATAAACACAGTACCCCTGAACTAAGATGCCAAGCATTATTCTGAGGCCATAGCCTGCTCTTGGTCACTGGACACACCCAACAAACAGCCCAGAAAAACAGAACAGCTTTGTGTGCCTAAAAACAGTTAAGAAGGGAAAAGATGTCTATGTATTTACAGATGCTCTAGCTCTCGGAGTATGCCACCTCCTAAACATCCCCCGTTGAAGGTCAGTGGCCTCTCTGGAGCCCCTGATGAAATGTAATCTGCAGACGCCCCCCATGAACCTGTAAGACATGGGGGTGAAGGAAGGTTAAAAACTGCAAAATTCTGCCAGGTGGTGGGGGCACAACTTTAATCCCAGCACTCAGGAGGCAGAAGCAAGCAGATCTCTGGGTTTAAGAATAGCCTGGTCTACAAAGTGAGTTCTAGGCCAGAGAAACCCTGTCTCAAACAAACAAACAACCAAAAACCCTGTAAAATTTGAAAAAGAGAAAAAGTTTGTTTAAAACTTGTGGCAAAAAAAAGCTGATTGTAGCACAAATAATCAAAACCCAGAGACAGATATTGGGGTTCAACCTGAAGATCAGAAAAGCAAAGCAGTCAAGCCACTAGAGAGCTCTACCTCTATGAAATCTTCAGACTGAAAGAAAGCATGCTCCTGTCTGATCCTGCCTTATAGTCCCTCTCTACTGGCATTAAAGGTATGCACTACAACTACCTCCTACCTCGTTGCTATGGCTAATTAGTGTGGCTGCTGGAAGAAGGTGTGGGCCACCACTGCTTGGTCTGCATGGCTGAATAGCGTGGCTGTTTTGTGTTCTGGTCTTCAGGTAAGCTTTATTTATTAAAATACAAATGAAATACCACCTCATCTGGTCATCCCTTCTTGTGGCTTACTTAAAGGTACATGGAAGAGGGAAGCTCTTGGTGTTTACCTGCTTACTTTCACTCTTTACTGGCAAGTTCATATGCCGAGGTGTTACTCTGCGGGAATTAGAACCTAATTCTTCAGGATTCCAACAAAGACTGAAGAACAGCTGAGACATCGACCTTTCGGATTGAACACCTACTGAATTTGTGGCCTTTCCACCAGAAAGCAGTCCTTGTTGGAATAGCCAGGCCACAGCCTGTAAGTCACAGTAATACATCCTCTCCTACTTCAGAAATATTTACATAACCACGTTTACTGCTGCTTTGTTCACATGAGCTAAGACATGGGAAGAGCCCAGATGTCCATCAAGTGGTGACTGGTCAAGGAAAATGTGTTGCGTATACACAATGAGATTTTCTTCAGCCATAAAGAAAACATTACAAAAATGTAGGAAAATGACTGGAACTTTAAAAGTATTTAACCAGTAACCAGGAGCAGAGGGTCAAATGCTGCGTGTTCTCTTGTGGATCACAACTTTGGGCCTTTGGATTAAGTTGGAATGTTTCTAGAAACCTGGAAACAACAAAGGAGCAATGGAAGAGGGGAAAGAGGTCTTAAAGGGGAGTGGGAAGGGAGAGCTTGTACCATCAAAATAGAGGAAGGGAATACTGGGGTGGGCAATCTCTAAACAGAGATAGGGTAGGGAAGCGGAGGAGAGGGGACACAAGGAGAGTGTTAACCAAAACTAAGGTTGTACAAATACGTCATATGGAAACTCATTGCTGTTGACTGAGGTTTCTGTCCTGCCTGATCCCTGTCCTGCTCGGTTCCCAGTCGTTATGTCCCAAGGAAATCACACAGAGGTCTATGTTAATTATAAACTGATTGGCCCAGTAGCTCAGGCTTCTTATTAATTAATTCTTATAACTTATATTAGCCCCTAATTCTTGTCTGTGTTAGCCACGTGGCTTGATACCTTTTTTGGCGAGGCAGTCACATCTTGTGTCCTCTGTGTCTGGGTAACAACTGCAGACTGAGACTTCCCTCTACCCAGAATTCTCATTGTCCTGCCTGTACTTCCTGCCTAGCTACTGGCCAATCAGGATTTTATTAAGAATAATAAAAGTGACAGGATAAAAGACCATTGTCCCACAGCACGTTACATTATAAATAATCTGAAAACAATTTTAAAGATACTTTGAACAAAGATATCATGCATGGGTGGATAACGTCAGTATATCCAGAATCTACGGGTTAGTAAAGGAAAATCCTAGTGCTGGTTGTGCTACATCTCTTGTGTGTTTTTGGTCAGGAAATCTACAGTGGTGCCACATGGGTGGTCACAGGGAGAATAAGTGAGTGTCCAGTGCTCAGCCTGAAGCACGATGCCCATAGCACCCATCCAAGGCTTAGTGACCGCTGAGGATGCAGGGGCAGAAAGAACGTAAGAGCCGGCTGTGAGATGCTCACTTGTGTGTGTGCTGTGGCTGTGACAGCTATGGCTGCTTGTGTAGTTCCTGCACTAGACTGAGCCCTAGGCAGCTAATGGCAGTGGCGTGCTACTGCAGAAGAGGAAGTCATTGTCCTGGTGATGGAACCCAGGCCCATGCAAATGGCTCTGGTTAAACCCAGTGGGTCACAAAGTAAAAAATAAAAACAAACAAATAGGCATGAAAGCAGGAGGAGGGTTTGGTAGCAAGAGGTGAAGAGGTGGTGGGCATGGAAGTGATGAGTGTGAGCAGAAGATATTATATACATGTATGAAACTATTGAATAAATTAAAAAATAGCACACACCCAAACAGACAAAGAGACACCACTGCTGTCCCTGCGAGGCTGTGGACCAGGAGCGGTGTCTGCAGGCCCAGATGCCATGACTAGAAGTGACTTAAGCCACTTACATTTTTATAAGCTATGGAAATAAAGGACTTTGAAACATGACTTGATATTGTTTCTGCGGCAGTTCTTTCCCAAGTAGAGTTGCAGAAAAATGGAACTCTGGATCACCTGAGCCGTCTGAGAGGTGTCAATCAGAGCAGGCATTTCTCCAGGAATGCAGACACTCTCCTCCAATGGGACTTCTGACTCCTTCCCTCGGAGTTTAGTTTCTATTGTTAAAATGCCTTGATCCTCAGGTCACACTCACAAGCTGACTTGTCTCCAAGTATGGGAGTTGGTGTTGAGTGTCTGTACTGGAGGCGTGGCGGACTGCATGCAGAGATTCTAGTGGCAGAAGATTTCATTCAGGACACTCTGCTCTGGTTTGTTGGAAGGCTATTCTGAGAATGAAGTGACTGGAGGGTCACCAAGCCTTTGAGATCTTATCATTACCTGGACCTAAGGACAGAGTTGGCACTTTGATATGAAGGTGGACTTCTCTGTAGAGGGTCAGCTGACTTGTCTGCAAAACCCTGAGATGTAAGCACAGGGGAGCTTATTTACGGCATCTAGACCCACACTTGAATAGCTATGAACTCCGATGAGCAGAAGCTTAAGTTAGGCAACCTTGGACAATAGTGTGGCCTGCAGAGAATGGAGTTATGGGAAGGACCCCGCAGTTCCAGGGACACATGGGGATGGAAGGCAGTGTTTGACATGAACTGCAATGATGAACTGGTTATCTAGGTGACTATGCACACCCTGCACATGGACTGGGAGACCAAGGGAGTTCTGTTGAGGTGCAGTCAAATCTCTCTTGCATAAATAGAGAATAGATCTCCTGAAATGTGGAAAATAAGATTAAAATATGTTCAGTTGGAGAAAGAAATCAGCTACCAGTGCTGGAAGACATTGCCTCTGAGGTCAGAAGTATCTTCTGCAGCCAAGATTTTATTCTGATGGCAAATGCATTGTCTATAATTCCCTAGTTGGTCAATAACAGTAGGGCTTTGGTTGTTATATTCTCAGGGCAACCAAGAACTTGACATAGCAAACTGGCTTTGCTTGCCTTTGAAGATATCTTTGTTCCGCTGTTTGATAATCTTTATCTTTACATCATGGACTAATACATGTTGTGTGATATTTTACTCTTTTGGCTTTTTGAGCGGCCCACCATCCAGCTCCCAAATAAATCACACACATACAGATGCTTATTCTTAGTTATGAATACCCAGCCTTAGCTTGGCTTGTTTCTTGCCAGTGTTTCTTAAATTATTCTGACTATCTTTTGCTTCTGGGCTTTTATCTTTCTTATTTCTGTTTACCTTTCTATACCTGTTTCTCTGGGGCTTGCTGTGTAGCTGGATGGCTGACCCCTAGCATCCTTCTCTCCTTATTTTCTTGCTACTCTTCTTCCTCGTTTCTCCTGCCAGTCCCACCTATTCTTGCTCCTGCCTTGCTATTAGCCATTCAGCTCTTTGTCAGACCATCAGGCAAAGAATCACAGCAAAGAACCACAGCTTCACAGAGTTAAACAAATGCAGCATAGACAAAAGCAACACACCTTACGATAATATTCGCCAACATTCCTTTTCTTGTTCTCTTGTTCCTTGATCCTCTTCTTCCAGATTTCTCCTTCTATTTACACTCTGCCTGCCAACCCTGCCTATCCTTTCTTCTGCCTCATTATTGGCCATTCAGTTCTTTTTTTTAGATCATCAGGTGTTTTAGGCAGGCAAAGTAACACAGCTTCACAGTTAAACAAGTGCAACTTAAAGAATGCAGCACATCTTTGCATCGTGAAACAAATGTTCCGCAGCTTAAACAAATGTAACACATCTTAAAATAATATTCCACAACAGTATCACACAGTGTATAGTCATTTATGTGTTTTTGTCAGTGCCCTGGAGGGCTTGCTTTATTGACCGCAATACAGAATGCTAATGGGACACACCCTAACTCCATCTGTGTTTGGCTATGTTGATCAGTGTAAGAGACTGTATGTGGTGGTTCTTTTTTCTTGAGTGGAATAATGGCTTTAGTAAAGTTGTATTATTTTGTGAAAATTTCTAGAACTGTTTCTTGTAGCATTTGTTTCATTTTTTATATGGACATTGCATATTTGACCACGTGTTGTTCATGAGTCTTAACTGTATGCCTTTGAATTTGTAAATTTTACTGATGCAAACATGCCATACACATCAAATTTAAAACCTCCTCTGTTATATAAAAACTGAAGAGGAAAAACATAATGTTATTTTGTTCAAAACTGTAAAAGTCTTTGACGTGTCCTCTTTCTCACTTATTCCAAGGTCTTTATACTATGATTTCTTAATGTAAATTTTATTTTGCATTCTATTAATAAGAGACAAAGTATAGCTACTATTTCTGATAGAACTGTGAAGATCTATACATTGACCACTCTTCATCGTCAAAGATGCTGCAATGGGTGTCTGTTATGCTATGGAAAGTAAGTTGCCTGGAAAGTGCAACAGAACAATTGGGCATTTTGACGAAGATATTTTTATATGCATCATGTGTAGTTTTTAGCAAATTTTTTTTGGGGGGGTGCAGACATGGCTCAGGCCAATTATTAGCATTTCTCTTCCAGGGGACCTGGGTGTGAGTCCCAGCACCCACATGGTGGCTCATAACCTCTGCGACTCCAGCCACAGGGTATCTGACACCCTCTCTTGGCCTGCATGGGCACTGCAAGAATGTGGTACAGACATACATCCTGGTACAAAACCCATACACGTAAAAATAAACTAAATTGTGTGTGTGTAAATCCCCGTGTGTGAAGGTATGTGTCCCGCAGTACACATGCTGAGGTCAGAGGACAACATTGGGTGCTGATTCTTGCCTTCGCCAATCTGCAGGCATGACTGGTCTGCTGTCATTGAGAACAGGCTAGTTAACACGCGAGTGTCTGAGGGCTCTCCTCTTGGCCCTTCTCACCTCACTGTGGGAGCACCAGAATTCAGACACCTGCCATGGTGCCCAGCTTTACATGGGTCCTGGGGATTCAAACTCAGGTCCTCATTCTTGTGTGGTAAGCACTTTACTTAACTAGCTATCTCCCCAGCCCTCATGTATTTTTTATGGTTATAATTAAATCTAAAATATTAACCAGTATGCCAAACTACATCTACTTTATTCATCCATTTAATAGTCCATCCTTTATTTAAAACTCTGACCCTCTTTATTATAAATTTAAAGAGTTGGGCTGGAGAGATGGCTCAGCGGTTAAGAGCATTGCCTGTTCTTCCAAAGGACCTGAGTTCGATTCCAAAAACCACATGATGGCTCACAATCATCTGTAATGAGGTCTGGTGTCCTCTTCTAGCCTACAGGCATACACACAGACAGAATGTTGTATCCATAATAAATAAATAAATATTTAAAAAAAATAAATTTAAAGAGTTGAAAACAAAGAAAACAACACTTTTTTTTAAATGCAAACACAGTAAAGAGAATACTATCTATAGAAATAGACATGGTCTCTCTTTTGGGGAGCAAGAGACCGCCTATTAGAGCGCATCCTCTTTTAAGTGTATTTCGTAGAGGGGGAGGTTGTCAAAGGACAGCTTTAGTGAGGGAGGAAGAATCACTTTTGATGCTGTTATACAACACGATGGCTATAAATGTTAAATGTTCTTATGACATATGCACAAACAATAACGTTGAAGTAGGAGAGCAGGGGTTTGAAGGTAGACTGGGTTGCATAGTGAGATTCTGCCTCAAAAAAATTATAAATATAAAATACGTACAAAAGAATATTGCATTGTACACCTTCACCAGGAGCTACTCTACTGCTAAGATTCTCTAAGGTGGGTTCTGGAGGTTGGCTGCACACAGGAAGGCTAAACTTCAGCCGTTGGATGGTTAACAGGGCCTTTTACTTGACTCTGTTGTATAACCTTTTCAACAGGTTTTCAGAGTCTCCTAATCACCAGCCTTAACTGTCTTTACTACAGGGGAAAGGTCCTTCAGAGGGTCTTGCTTCATCAGAACAAAATAATTTCTTAACACCCCCAGATCACTGCTCCCTCAAAAACCGCCATACTGCAGCATCATCAAATCCCCAAATCTCCTATGAAGATAACGCAAGCAAAGCTGCAGGCTTTGGGAGAGACAAGACTGCCATTCACGTATCCCTGAAGCAGCAATTTTTTTACCCAGTCCCTTGTAGGTGCTCGACTCTGAAGAGCTTGCTGAGACACCATCCCACTCTCCAGTGTGACGTGACGGGCTCTGAGCAGGCAAGCAGCACCGGATGAAGGTGCTAGGGAAGCGCCCAGTTCAGAGAGCATGGGACGTGGCAGGTAGCAGTGTGGGAGAACGCGGGCTCGAAGAGGGGAGGGAACAGCCCGGGCCGAGGTGACCCGGCGACAGCACCGCGCGTGAATAGCAAGAGGACAGCGAGAAAAGGCAAGATCGTGGGGTAGGGGGCGAAAGAGCCAGCGACCGACGAGAAGCCTGTAAAAACACCTCCGGGGTGAAACAAAAGATCCAAGGATGCTCCAGGGCAGGACGTCGCAGAGTGACTGGAAACCACCACCCTAGAGCGGAGGCGCTTAAAGCCAGCCATGCGCGTCTAGCCACGGTGACGCCAGCTCGGGACGCCGGAGGATGCCCGGGACTGGCGGGCCGCCGCGCACGTGCGCCCCGCAGCTGGCTGCATCCGGCCTCCGCGCCAACAACGCACGAACTTTTCCCAGGCTCTGCTATTGCAGCCAGGACCGCGGGCTCTCAGAGACATCTTTATTGTCTCCGCGGACCGGGCCGGGAAGCCCGCCACGGAGAGCGGCCGAGAAAGCGGGAGGGTTACGCAGGCGCCCAGCGCTGCGAGCGGCAGCGGGGGCGGGGCGAGAGGAAGGTTTCCCAGAAGCCTCGGCCACTCGCCGCTGCCGGAGCTCCCGCTCTCGGGCCGCGCGGCGTGCCCCGCCCACCACGTCGGTCCGTCGCCTTCGTGGTTCCGGGCGCCCCCTGGAGGTCCGGTCGAGCACTGCGGCGCCCGCGAGCAGCCAGCGTGCGGCAGGTCCGCCCGCGTCGTCACCACCGCGCGCCGACCTGTGGCGGCGCGGCTGAGCCCCGCGGAGGGAGGGAGGGACGACAGAGGAGGGGGGGGGGGAGGCCGCCCGACACGGCGGGGGAGGGGAGCGGCGGTGGCGCAAGCAGCGCTGCCCGGGTCCACGGCTTCGTGGCTGCGTGCTCCCGACCGGGCCGGCTGAACCCGCGGGCTCGGAAGAGTCCATGGTGCGGAACTTAGCGGCGGACTGACTGACGGGAGACCTGGCCTCCTGCGCTGGCGCGGCCGCCGGAGCGACGCCTGGACCTCGGCCTGAGGTAAACACGGGGCCGGCCCGTGGAGAAGACGAGCGGGGCTGGGGCGCAGCGCGGCGGGCGGGCTGGGGCGCGGGCCGGGCGGCGGGAGGACGGGCAAAGTTTGGGGTTCGCGCGCGGCTCGGGCGGCGCCTGGCGCTGCGAGCAAAGTTGGAGCTGCGGCCCCAGGCAGCGCCGGCGGCCCCGCGGGGTGGAGGTCCCGTGTGTGCGCGGGGCCTAGGCCCGGGCTGCCGGGCCTCGGCGGAGCCAGGAAGGGGCTCCAGGCCAGGGCCGCAGCCGCTCCCCCACCCCCAGTGGAAACGTGTCGGCCGGGCTTCCGGGCGCTCCCAGGCTGGCGGCTTTACCCCGGAGTGCGCGTCGATCGCCGAGCCTCCCAGCCCGCTAGTGAAACCAAACTTCACTGCGCTGTGACCTCCCCAGCGCCTGAATGAGGAAGAGCCGGCGCCTCGGCTCGCTCGGCCTTTCCCTCAGATGCCCTCAGCTGCCGCCTCCCACCCCCCCCCCTCCACCCCGCCTCGTTTTTAAACCGGCTGCCTGGGCTGCCGACGGAGTCACCGGCCGAGAGATCAAAACTAAACTATTCGCTCACCCCGCTTTAGACTTAGGGATTTTGTGCCAGGTCGTCTGCACGTTATTCTGAAAATTTAATTTATAAGACACCTGGTTGTGATTGATGAAAACATTCCCAGATTGAAATGGCGAGTTAAAATGTCCATGTGTCAATATATACAATACCGTATTACATTAGTATATAGTTAGCTGTCTTCGTGTGTGATGTAGTAAACAATGCATAATGTTAAGTTTTACACATTAGTTGTACTATGTAAAACGCCGTCTTAGGTTGTCTGATCACAGCTTTTTCCATTCGTTTTGGATTACATTGACCACCGTCCTTATGCTAGCAGTGAACTAAGACATGTAGGCAGAACTGATGAAGTTTTTAGTTTGCCTTGACTAATAGAAACTTCCCCAGTTTGGGCAGTTTTCTCTGAATTTTGGGAAAGGTATATTAATACGTGTATTTTTCTCGTTTTCAAGGAAATAATAACTCATGCATGGCTATTTGCCACAGTAGCAAAACACTGAAGGTAGTAGATTCTTGGCCTTTGTATTTTACTGGCAGTAAAATCCTGCCTCTCCAGACCAAGTCATTTCTATCCTGCTTTGACATTTGGCCTGACCATTTCACTGTTTTGCTATTAAAACCTGAAGGGAAAAGTTATTGTTAATTTCACCCAATTAGACAGGGGAAACGAAATTTTGAAAGTATCTTTGGATTCGTTGTATACTAGACTATCAAAGATAGTAAGAACTAATCTGCCTTTTGTTTATGCAGTCAAGTTTCCAAAGATCAACGGTTCTTCCTGTAGCTTCACTTTCGCATTAGTTTTTTTGTTTGTTTGTCGGTGCTTGTAAATAAATAAACAATCCTTTACTTTCACTGTAGTGGACTTTGCCTTTCAAATTGAAGTACTTTTTAAGTTTTCAGTTGGGTAAAACTTGAACGTTGCCCTTCTGTAAATATACTCAGTCTGAAAAGACATTCTTCAGTATGACAGGAGAAAAATGCAAAAGAAGAAAATGTAAAAAGACATTTTTCAGTATGACAGAGAAGAAAAATGCAAAAGGAGAAAATGTAAAATTATGTTCCTTAAAAACGTGTTATAGAGAAACTTTAAGAAGAATTTTCTTCCTGGAATTCCTTCATGTGGTTATGGGCCTCCTATGGGGTACTCAGTTTTCTCATCATCCTTGGAGCACTGCCTCAGCGTCCAGGCAGTTTTCCTGAAAACTTGTTCTATTAGCCAGTGAAATAGGATAAGGTACACCTATCGTACTGCTGTTGATGTGTCCCATACTTTTAGTAGTGAAGTATAGTGGTAACCACCCATCTGGTGCACTGCGCGTTTTAGGTATTTCAGTGCAAGAGAGCTGTAAAACCACACTTAGGGGGTGTGTGCTCAGCTAATAAAAGTAAGGTATAAAGTCGTGTACACTGTCCACCCCAGCTTCTACTCCTGTCTTTCAGTGATGTAAATTGCTTCTGCCTTACTGAAAATCAGATAAAGTTCATGGCCTTGAACTTGTGGTCTTCCTGCCTCTGCCTCCCAAGTGCTGGGATTTCAGATGTACTAGTTTTAAAACCTAGATCATTTTTAAAAAAACATTTACTTTAGTCTTTATTTATCTATATTCATGGAGGCCAGAAGAAGGTGTGGGATCTCCTGGAGCTAGAGTTACAGGTAGTTAGAGGTAGTTGTGAACTACCAGATGTGGGTATTGGGAACTGAATTCTGATTCTCTGGAAGAGCAACAAGTACTGTTAACTGCTTAGCCATCTTTCTGGTCCCCAAACCAAAATCCCCCTCTCCCCCCGCCCAAGACAAGGTTTCTCTGTGTATTTATGGTGTCTGTCCTGGAACTCACTTTGTAGACCAGAGGCCTCTAGGCTGCCTCTGCTTCCCAAGTGTTGGAATTAAAGCGTGCACCACCACTGCCCACCTCCAAAATTTTAGTATTCTTTCTCACCTTGAGATTTATTTTGTATCTGAGCAGTGGTGACTGTAGGAAGCCCTAGAGCTGAGAGTTAAAACAGTCAGTATGGAAGCTGTTTTCTGGTGTCAGTGTGTGTGCTGTGGTCCCCTCCGCCCCAGCACAATAGTAAAAAGAACGCTGGAAAAAATAGACCCGGTATCACTTGAATTTTATTCCTAAGAATTACATTTGAATTGTGTCCTTCTTTTCTTTGTTTTTATGTTTTTTTTCGAGACAGGGTTTCTCTGTAGCTTTGAAGCCTGTCATGGAACCAGCTCTTGTAGACCAGGCTGGCCTCTGCCACCACTGCCCTGCTTCTTTTCTTTTTTTTACATTATGGCACAATAAAATTTCAGTGTGAGAATTTAAAAAATACCAACATCTCTTGCTTGGAAAATAACTTCCTAAAACAACAACAACAACACTGCTTGCTTATCTTTGTTAGCCCACAGTCTTTAACACTGAGCAGCCAGAATGAGCCATTTGTATTAGATTGTTACTTACCTTCTCAGAAGGCTTTTTTTTCTTAGTCCTAGTAGAATCTGTAGTTCTCACTGTGGCCTTCACATAACTCTAAAGTTTCTCTAGTCTCTTGTCTGACTTCATCTCGTTACATTTTCTCCAAACCCATTTCTCCAATGCTGCTGAGGTGTTCTCTAACTCTTCCATATGAATCAGCATTCCCTCCCTTCTCCCCATGTTTCCCATTCTATTTTATGTTAGTTTTTCCCCATGGCATTTATCAGTTTCTCACATACAACTGTTAATTTACTAACAAGACTTTTGTGGGTATTTTTTTCAGTCTAATGCAACTATGAGAACAGAGTTTGTCTTAATCTTTTTTGTATTATATTTACTTATATTGCATATGTATACACATCTGCACATATATCCCATGAATGGAGTTCAGAGGACATCTTGGGGAAGTGACTTCTCTTATCTTTGGACCTTAGGGATCAAACTTAAATCACCAGACTTTAGCATCAGGTGCCTTTATCTGCTGAGTCATCTCACTGACCCGGGGTTTGTCATTTTGTCACTGTTATATTTCTAAAAGTTTGAACAATGTCCAACACTATAGTAGGTAAATGATATTTAGAGGATTCATATGATTTCTGTTGTAACTATTAAAACTAGTGTTAACGGTTTTTAAAGTTTAGTAAATTATTTACATTTGTGTGTATAGACCACGTTCAGATAGAGTCCATGTTTTTGTTATTACTTATATGTGCACACATGTATGTGTATCTGAGTGTCTGTTCACATGGGTGTCTGCTTAAGTCAGAACTGTTCTTACAGGTATTTGTGAGCCACTTGATACAGGTGCTGGGATCTGAACTCTGGTCCTCATTATTGAACAACAAATATCTTCTACTGCTGAGCTATCCCTCTAGTCCAGGAGTCCTTTTAAAAAGAAGAGTGACAGTTTGGGACCTTGACTCTGTCACTTTTCAATATAGAAACCCTTGAATAAAAGCAAAGTGATGTAACTGTCTTCTTGTCTTTAAAAAACATGTTCCTTTAAAGGTTGTGTTGGCTGTAGTTTTGGTAGTTCAGTAGGGTAGATAGGACTGGCATTCTGGTGATATGTCTTGAAAGGAAGGAGAGGCAGTAGTAGTGAAAATGGGAAGATAAATCTGGAGGTTTTTAGCAGTAGTCTGGGGCGATGAAAAACCTTGAATAGATAATTGAAACAATAGATATGGGTGAAATTGTCTAGGGTTGGGAATAACTGAGAAGAAAAGAGAGGTGTCCTAGAATGGAAACACAGTGGCCTTAACAAATTTACTGGAAGAATGTGAGCTCCCAAAGAGCATTGAAGGTCAGAGAAGCAGGAGTTTAGTGTGTTGTTACAGAAGCCACAGAGAAGTCTCAAGGGGAGTGTAGTCAGGAAGGTCAAATGTGGGTGGGAGTTGGTTAAGAGTCACATTTTTTTGGTTGGGTATAGCAGTACAAAACTCAATGGCTTATTGAGCAAGTAGGACTTGAAGTTTATTTTCTAATTGGTGTTTATGTAATTGCTCTACTAATTCTAACAGAACTGAAATCAGTTTAAGAATTTATTCACAGTAGAGAAGACACCTAATATTAATCAAATAATTACTGTTAGGTTACTGTAGATATTTTACCTTTTGTAGATGTTGCATAAATTCTATTCAATAGCTTTGTAATATTAGATGTATTAGTCTATTATAGATTTTTGAATTTCTAGAGAGATTGAATATATTAGAGTATCTGCTTCATATCTGTATGTAGGACCATCTTATGTTGGGCTATAAATAGTCATTATTATCAGTTGGCCTTCCCACCTGTAGACCATTACCATCCAGTAGACATTTCTGTGATGCAAATACCATGTATCTCCATTGCCTACTATAGTAGCTGATAGCAATAAGAAATCTGGCCAGTGTAATTGGGGAACTGATGAGTACGGTGGCTATAGATTAGAAGTTACTGAGAATAGTATTGGTGATTTAGATCAGTGGTAGAGCACTTGCTTAACAGGTCCAAGTTTGTTTTAATCTCTAGTGTCAGAAGAAAAAAAACATGTGAAAATGTTCACTCTTAAGCACTGGTTCTCAACCTTCCTAATGCTGCAGTCCTTTAATACAGTACAGTTTCTCATGTTGTGGTGACTCCTAACCATAGCATTATCTTCATTGCTACTTCACTGTGTGATATTTTCTTTGTGCTTCTAACAGATAGAGCTTGCCTGAACATTAAAGTGCAGAGCTAGCCGCCACACTAGTTAGCCATAGAGGCCAGGCAGTATTGGCACACACCTTTAATTCCAGCACTCAGGAGACAGGCAGTCGGATCTCTGTGAGTTCAAGGACACCCTGAGATTGAATCAGTCTAAACGAGAAACAGCCAAGAGCCACAGTGGCTCAGACCCTCAATCCCAGCACTAGGGAGGTGGAGACAGGAAGTGATTTGGCTGTGAGGAGAGAGGAATATAAGGTGGGGAGAGACTGGAGCTCAGGATCCAGTCTGAGGTTCTGTAGAGAGGACATTTAGTCTAAGGAGTCGTAGAGGTGAGTTCTTGTCCACTTGGTTCTAAGGAGTTCGTCGAGGTAAGAACTCTAGTGGCTGGCTGCTCTGCTTCTCTGATCTTTCAGCTTTCACCCCTTAATATCTGACTCTAGGTTTTTATTATTAAGACCAATTAGAAATTGAGCAACACTTCACAACTGTAATTTTGCTACTGTTGTGAATTGTAATGAAAATGTTTGATAGGCAGGATATCTTATATTTGACCCTGTAAAAGGGTTTCTGCCCCCTAAAGGGGTTATGACTGACAGGTTGAGAAACAGCGTTCAAAAGTACTGCTTTGATTGCATACCACTTTTAGCTGCTGTAAGTTTTGTAGGTTACTTAAAAGTTGCAAACTTTGAGGGCTGGAGAGATGGCTCAGCAGTTAAGAGCCCTGACTGCTCTTCTGGAGGACCCGGCATCAATTCCCAACACTCACATGGCAGCTCACAACTGTCTGTAACTCCAGTTCTAGGGGATCTGAAACCTTTACACCTATGCATACAAAATAAAGTTAAATAAATTTTTTAAAATGCAAACTTTCAGAAGATTTGTAAATCTAGTGTAAACATTTCCCCTCAGAACCACTTGACATTCAGTTGCAGATGCATTCTATTAATCATCTCAAACAAACACAGGAACAAGGACTTTCTGTTATGTTATTATTTAGTGTGTGTGTGTGGTTTTTGTTGTTGTTGTTGTTTTGAGATAGGGTCTTACTATGTAGCCCTGACTGCCCTTGAACTCACTCTGTAGATCAGGCTGACCTCGAACTTGGAGATTGCCTGCCTCTGCCTTCCAAATGCTGGGTTTAAAGACCTGTGCCACCTAAGAGTTCTTGCTTAATGTAATTCACTCACTTGACACCCAAATCTGAAAATCACTCAGGTCTCTGTGCTTGTAAGGCAGGGACTTTTAACACTTAAGACTTCTCCTTATCTCTTAAGGCAGTGGTTCTCAACCTGTGGATCACAGTCCCTTTGGGGCTTGCACACCAGACATCCTGCATATCAGATATTTGCAATATAATTCATAACAGTAGCAAAATTACAATTATGAAGTAACTATGAAATAATTTTGTGATTGGGGTCGCCACACCATGAGGAATCGTATTAAAGGACCTCAGCATTATGAAGGTTGGGAACCACTCCCTGCCTTAACACAGTGTTTTAATGATTAGTGTTGGTGTTTTTATGTGTACAGTAAGCCTCTAATGTAAGAGACTCTTTGCCTGATACAACCATAGGCATACTTCATTAACAGACTTGCTACTGGTTTGTTGATTTTGTGAGGGTTAGGTCTTCGATAGAGCATGGTCCATTCCATATCTTTGCCAAGCATCATCTTAATCAGATGCTCTTCTGTCATCCAGTGCTCTTTCCTTCTTCTCTCACTAGCTTTCCTACTTTGTTTTCCCTTGCTTCCCGCTGTGTTGATCTCAAAACTAGTACTTTTTTTCTCCCTCCCTCCCTCCCTCTCTCCCTCCCTCTCTCCCTCCCTCCCTCCCTCTCTCCCTCCCTCCCTGTGGCCTGAACCTACTGCTTTCTTAAGCACATTTGATTGAATTATTTCTGAAAATGTTTTAGAGAACTTTTTTCCTTTACTCTTATTAAAGTCAGTGGTTACTCCCTTCTGAATTTCTTAGAAACTCCTTACTTGGTACTTGTATATGCAGTTTTATTATTTTCTGTATTGTGTTTCTCTAACTCCATGTCAAAAAAGGGTACCGTATCTTAATCAACATTGTCCTTATATTCCAGTGCATTGTAGGAGAGAAGAAGTTATATGTAAAAAAGGTAATCAAGACAACCTGATGTTTTGAAAATTCCCAGAGCAATGAAATTTATGAATTATATATGGTATTTTGTTGTAAATACAGTTGTGGCACTGTTATATATGGCTGATAATCTGTAAGATGTTTTTATAAAGCCAGTGTTGTAATGGAGAGTAAATGTTAATAACGTCAAGAAAAATTGTAAGCCGTCATTTTCTTGAACCCTTACTGTGAAAGAACTTTTCAGTAGGGTGACTTCAGTGCAGTGCACTGTATCTCAGTAGGAACATTTACTTAGACATTGACATATATGAATGAGGTACATGAAACAGTACTTGTCTTTATTGCTTCAAAACTGATAACAGAGGGCATGAACTTCTGATGGCTGCTTTTTCAGAAGACTTGGGTTCAATTCTCAGCATTCATATGGTGGCTCACAACCAGCTGTAACTCCAGGGGTGCTGCCTTTTGGTCTTTATGGGCACCAGGCACATCATCTACAGACTACATGGGCAGAACAGCCATATACATTTAAAAAAAAATCCTAAAACTGCCACAGAAGTAGTAAAATTAAAACTATTGGGGAAGCCAATATAATTAAGCTTTAAAGTAAGTTTAAAAATTCATTTTATACTAACATAGCTACCCCAGCTTTCTTGAGTATTATTTGTGTGGCATGTTTTTTCCCTATTTTATGGAAAAAGACACTTATACTTTATATGTCTTTGCACATAAAGTGAGTTTCTTAGGGAGGTATATAATTCAATTCTCTGTTTTTATGTCTCTACCTGTTTCTGCTCTCTCTCTCTCTCTCTCTCTCTCTCTCTCTCTCTCTCTCTCATTTCTCCCTCTCTCTCTCTGCCTGTGTGTGTGTGTGTGTAAGAGGGAGAGAGGGAGGGAGGCCTGTTAGAGGACAGTCTAAGGTCCTCTCCTTTTCCCTTGTTTGAGACAGATGGGGACGTGGGGAGATGAGAGAAGGAAAGAAGGAACACAGTGATGACTTTTTTCCAGGGGATGTGGCTAAGGAAGAGAAACACTAGGAAGCTGTTGAGCTAATGACCATCTTGAGAAGGGAGTAGTTTCTCTTTCGTGATGATAGAAATGTTTTTAAACTTGATAGGGCACATTCTCTTATTTTATGTGTTGTTGGGCTTGGAATTTTTTATTTTTTAAGGTTGAATACAAAATGCTAAGTTTTATCGTGTATCTGTCTGCTCACTTGCTCCTTTCTCACTACTTCCCCATTTCTCTCTCCTTCAACTGGTTTCCTTCTAGTTTCCCTTTCGTTCTCTTATTTCATCTGTTACCTTGTTTCCTGCTTTCTTGAGATCTCTTCTTTCCATCTCTTGATTCCCTTTTTCTTTTGATGACCTGTGAACACACCTGTGAACACACATGTGTACACACACACACACACACACACACACTCAAATTTATGTTCCATGTATGGGAGAAAACACTATTTGTCCAAGACTAATTTATATCACTTAACGTAATGATTTTCAGTTACATCCATTTTCCTTCAAATGTCATTTCAATTTTATTAATGACTGCATAAAATTTCACTGTGTATATGTACTATAATTTTTCAGTTGTCATGTTGATGGAAATGATTGCTTGTTCTATTCTTCACTAATGTGAGTAGGATAGCTGTAAACATGGACCAAACATACTTTTGGCATGTTGACTTAGGAGTATAGTTGAGAGTGGTATTGGGTTATGGGGTAGTGGTAACTCTGCTCTTTTCAAGACCTGGTTTTTTTTGTTTTTTTTTTTTTTGGTGGGTGTTTCTATTTTTGATGATCTTCCATGCAAAATTCCACAGTGGCTGTACATGTTTACATTCATAGCATCAATGAGTAAGAGTTCTGCTTTTTTTTAAAATCTTAGCTAGTGTTGTTCTTTGTTTCCTTAATTTATTCTTGACTGACAAGGATGGCAAACACTTTTTTTGCAAGCATTTGTTGGTCACTTTTTTTTGAACTGTTTATTTAGTTCATTAGATAATTGGATGATTTGGATATTTTGGTGTTTAAACACTGTAGTTCTTCATCTATCCTGAATATAATTCTCCATGTAGTTGGCATTGATTCCCCTCCCCTCCCAATTCTGGAAGCATTCTTTTCATTTCAGTGATTGTTTCTTTTGTTGTGCAGATACTTCCTACTTTCTTATGATCCTGCTTATCACATTTTGGGATTATTTCCAGTGCTATTGTAGGCCCTTTCAGAACAATCCTTGCCTGCTCCTGTCTTGAAGTGTTTTGCTTATGTTTTTTTCTAGCACACTGATTCTCAACCTGTGGGCTGTGAAGCTTTGGCATTGTTGAATGACCCTTTCACAGGGATCACATCAGATATCCTGCATATCAGATATTTACACAAAAATTCATAACAGCAGCAAAATTATGGTTATGAAGTATAACAAAAATAATTTTATGTTTGGGGGTCAGCACAACACGAGGAATTGTGTAGCCCAGGGTGGCCTTGAACTCACAGAGATCCATCTAGCTCTGTCTCCTAGATCCTAGGATTAAAGGATTTATTTATTTATTTGTTTGTTTGTTTGTTTATTATATATTCTATACTTTTGTAGAGTGTAGTCTGAATTATCCCGTCATTTAGAATATTTTATTTTAGGAATGAATTCATTCAGCTATCACCTTTCTTTCCTGTTCCCTTTGCTGTTAATATTTTAGTGGCATACTTTATGATGTTAAATAAGCCATGTCTGTTTTTACTGAAGGCTGTCGAAGTCCTAATACAGCAGAAAGACTGACCAGTTAGTTAGAGGTTTCATTTGAGAACCCACTTCACAGTTCGTAATATTGATAGTAAGATTACATTTGCTAAAGAATCTCATTATCTCTTGATCTCTTAAAAACTTTATGACCTATGTTGGACTTTTCAAAAAAATCAAATATTAGTGCATTTTTTTTTTCTAAGACAGGATTACCCCAGGTTAGTCTTGAACTTGCTGTGTAACTGAGCTTAGATCATCCTGCCTTCACCTCCCAAGTGCTAAGATTACAGGTTTATATGGTTCTGGGAATGGAACCCAGGACTTCATGCATGCTAGGCAAGCATTCTACTAACAAAGCTGTATCCCTAGTACAGTATATATTCTTTACTATTTATTCGTTTTGTTAATTTATAAATCCGTGAGCCAGGGCTAGGGGAGAGGCTTAATGTATGTTGGACGATATTAGACCTGTAACATGCCTCCCAAATCAGGGCACAAGACAACCCTCATTACCATCCTTCCCTCCTTCCCCAGTTTTCGTTGGTCTTGAATTGGTGGTCCTTCCACTTCAGCCTCCCAGTGTTGAGATTATAGATAAGATTCACCAAATTTGACTTTTTTTAATTAAAATTTTTTTCTACGTCAAAGATACTGCAAACTGTTTTCTTTTCCATTTTCCCCCCTCTTTGCTCCCTCCGTTTTAGGCTAGTACGCTACCTCCTAGTTGCATCCTCGTCCAGTAGCTGATATCTCTCCACTATTGGCTTAGTTTTTCATGTTGTGTTTTGAGGGTTCAAAATAATTGTGTTATGCTACAATTTGGTGGAACAGTAATGTTTTGATTCAGTTAAAATTACTTTTAGACTAAAAGGGTTTGAAAGTCAACAAAACAAACCTAAGGGAATGGGACAAGCCATAGAGTTAGCTATTATTGTATTAATGTACTTATGCAAAATAGTAGTTTAATAAGATACTTAAGTGCTGTAGAAGCTGTTATTCTGAAATGTTGGGTGTTGATTAGTCTGTTTTCTGGTACTATAAAATACCTGAGCTGGGTACTTAATTAACACAAGAAATTTATTTAGCTCATGGCAGCATCTGATCTACTGTTAGTTACTTATTTCATGTAAAATGGAGATGCCTTCTTCACAGGGTTCTAAAGGAGGATCAGTGAGACAGTTTATCACCTGTTAGGAAGTAGCAGCGACACAGAAATCCAGATTGTAGACACTTGAGTGTAACATTTTTTTCTTTAGAAGAGTATACTGAGTAGAACAATTTAGTATCTATACATGCCTGGTACTAATGTATTGTTTTTTTTTAAAGTTTATATGAATATCTGGGTTAGAATAATTGTATTTCATAGGAGTACAATTGTCAAATGCTTAAGGAATGTGAAATACTGATTTAAGGGCACATTTATTTAGTAAACATCGTAAAATACATTTATTTTGCGATAACCAGGAAGAGGAGTTTAAGGGATTCACATAGTAAACAGTACTAGTAAAGAAGCGGAAATGTTATTTATGATGTAAAATGACTTTCTGTAGTTTATTCATTGTAGCAGTGTGTATCCGTATGTAAGAGATTGCTGCAAATAAGGTAATCATGTGTCAAGAACCCTTTCAAAAAATAACAGTATTTGTTTAAAAAGAGAGACTGGTTCTGGATTTAAAACTCAAAAGATTTAAAAGTTTTGTTTAAAAAGAATAAAGTACCATCAATTCATAAACATTTTGAACATTTTCTTGTTCCCTTTTATTGTAGATGAAGAGTCTATTCTCATATTCCTTATAGTAATCAAGTCTATTTAATCATGTTTTCTTTAATTTTAATCTTGAACTCTGGGAGTTTTGTTGTAGTTTGAATATGTGTGTTCCCTTCAAATTTAACATTGAATCTCTAATTCCTAGTGCAGTAATGTTAACAGGTGGAGCTCTGAGGGGTCGTTAGGCCATGTGTGCTTTTGGATAGGATTAGTCACTTCTTATTAAATGGCTTGAGGGGTGACCAGCCCAGCCATTTTGCCCATCTGTCTATTATGTCATGTGAGGCCACTACAATAAGGCACCATCTTAGAAACAGGAACTGGCCCTTTGCTAAATACAAACCTGACAGTACAGCACTGTGAGAAATAAGTTTCAGTTATTTAAAGAGAACACAATGTTAAGTATTTTGTAGCACAAATGAAATAAGACAGATTTATTTTCTGTGCCCTGTGTAGTTATCTGTTTTTTGTTTGTTTTTATTAACAATAACAAAATCATGAAATCTTCTATTTCTATACTGCCACCCACAGTACTTTTTTCTCTTGGTTCTTTTGCTTGCCAGGTTTGAGGGTTGAGTACTCTTGTTGAGTGCTCCTACAGTTTTGTGATAGTGTTTGGTTATAAAATAATATCTCAGTGATCTTTGTCTCTAGTAGACATAAGGTTTAGTTTGCTAAATGTAAGTTCTTTCCTATACATACAGTGTTTCTCTTCAGGTGACATACAAGCATTTATGGAATTAGTGATTTAAAATAATTTTAGGTTTGACTTTGTCATTTAAGTTAATTTAAGAAAATGGAATTACAGCATTTTCAGGAATAGTAATGAAATTAGAAAGTATGTGAGAAAAGGCAAATTGACACAGGTATCACATGTTTTCACTCATGGGGATTTAGAAAAGGTGAGGGGAGATATAAAACCAGAAGGGACTATTTAGGGAATATGATAGGATTAGTGGGAATATCTGAGGCAGAATACCATGATCATGGTATGAAATAGGCATATATAGGAAAATGCTGCAATGAAACTCATTGTTTTATGTAGTTAATATATGCTGAGAAAAATAAAGAGGGACCCTCAGTGCATGTATTACTAAAAGAAACAGTTTGAAAAGGATATAAGCTATGATTCTAACCAGATAATATTCTAACAAAGGCAGTGCTATGTGGATAGTTAAAAAGACCAGTAGTTGTCAGGAATTTGGAGTGGGAAGGAGTAGAAGTAGAACACAGGTGGACTGTAGGGCATTGGACCCTATTCAGACACCACAGCTATAAATGGTTAATAGATGTCTTACATTTGTCAAAACCTATGGGGTGTAAAGCACCAAGAGTGTACTCTTAGTAGAAACTATGGGTTTGAGTGATAATACCGTATTAAGTAAGATTAATTGATTTTTGACAAACATTACTCTGGTGTGGAATGTTGATAGTAGGGGAAGTTGTGTGTGGTTATAGATGCCGTGTGGGGGATTTTTTGCATAGATTTTCTGTGAACCTATTTTATCTTCCCATATTTTGCTGTTTCTTGAATATCATAAGTTCCACATACAACATCAGTTTACTAGAGAATTCCATTTTAAGTTGATTTTTTTCCATATATAAGACACTATACTTAAGTCTGTGTTAGAGAATTTATTATCTAACCCTCGATAACTAATAGTTATATAAAGCTTCTTCTGTTAGTTACTTTTCTTGTGTTTGTGACAAAATGCCTGACAAGAAGAAACTGAAGAAAGGGTTTATTTTGTCTGAGAATTCAAGGGGATAAATACCACTTGGTGGTGAAAGTTAAGTGGCAGGAGTAGGTTGCTGGCTGGTCACATTGATCAGATTGTCCAGTCTGACCATGAAGCAGGGTTCTGTGCATTCTGGTGGTTAGCCAGTTTTTTCCTTTTTATGTCATCCAGAGTGTGCTGCACATTCCCATTTATTTAGGGTGATCTTCCCATTTTAACCTAGTTATATCTAAAATTTGTTTCCAAGGCGGTTCTAGATCTTGCCAATTAAGCCGCTCTTGATGTAAGTACTATGAAAGAGTAACTGAATTTTGAGTAGGCGAGATGGCTTTAAAAAGGCACTTGCAGCACAACCTATATTAGTCTTTGAGTTCAGTCCCCAGAACCCACTTAAAAGGTGGAAGGAGAAAACAGCTTTCTGCACAGTTGTCCTCTGACGTCGCATATGAACTATAACCCCTCCCCCATAATAATGGATAAATAGTTTTAGTAAGAGTACTGGCTTGTCCATAGACTGACTGATTTGGCTTATTCTTTTATGTGTGCAATGATTTCTTTCAGTTCAGAAACTTTTGATGTGGTTGGGAGATGGCAAACATAAACATTCTCTTGTGACTATTCTATAGGAGACTCCTTCACAAAGAGAGATGAAGAAGAAATCTTTGTGTAATCAGAATATGGGTGATCAGGAGTGTGAAGATACGGAAGGTAACTGTTGTTTGTAAAGCCTGTATGTTGAAAGTCAAACAGTGTCACTAGGCTTTAAAATTAAGATTTCTAAAGTTTTACTGTCTTGTTTTTATAGTCGTAAGAATTACACACTTTTCTTTTTCTTGGTTTCATTGATTTAGCATTTTTAGTTTAACTGCTGGCTGTATTTTTTTTTTCTTCTTGTTTTGGGTTAAGGGTGTCTATGTGTGTGTACACATTTGTGTGTGGAGGCCCGAAGACGGTCTTGGGTGTTTGGCATGTTGTTCCTCAGATACTCTTCACTCTTTTTTCTTTTGGAGACAGGGTTTCTTAGTGGCCTGGGACTTTTCAAGTTGGTTGACCAGCAAGCCACAGCAGTTGGCCTGTCTCTGCCTCCTTAGCACTGGAATTACAAGCATGTGTTACTTGGCCAACTTTTAAAATGTGTTTTCTGGAAATTGGCAAGCACATTACTGACTGAGCTAGCTGGCCAGTCTTTCTTTTTAAAGTTTTAATAGCATCAGTGTTTTCTTATCTTCTAAAGTTAGTCTTTTTTATTTGTTTGTTTACTTTATGTGTATGGGTATTTCGCCTACATTGTGTGTCTGTTATTATGTGTATGCCTATTATTATGTGTGTTTATATTTGATAAGTTTAATCTGAAACCCTAGATGCCCAGTTCAGTTATTCTTTATAGAGTTTGTATTTCCTTCATCCTAGACTCATACTGGAACCGTGTCAGCTCCATTTGAGTGTCTTGGCTTAATACTGATTTCTTTTTTCAGATTAGTGTATTCCTGTCTTGGGGGGGGGGGTTCCAGGTTGTATTGCATTGTATGTTTTGTACAGTACCTACTGCTTGCTTTTGGCTCAGTATATATGCTTTTGTTTAAGTTGATTACTGTTAGGAGTTTAAATTGGTACAGTCTCACAGAGATAGATTTGGTATATCTATTCCTGTGTTATAAATGTACATGTTAACCCAGTAATTCCATTTTTTAACAATTGATCTATAAATACACTTTTTGAAATGTTAGATGATTGTGTGACAATATAAGTTCATTGGTAGAGTACATGCTTCATATGTGGAGTTCTGGGCTCCATAATTGTCATTATTTGTCATAGCTAATGGTTGAAAACAAGTGAAATGTCCATTAATTATTTTATTTTTTTTTTTCTTTTTTTTTTTTTTTCCATTAATTATTTTAAAAAGCAGATTAGTATGTATAATATTCTGGTGTCTGTGTGAAGAAAGAAAAAAATATGGAAGAATTATTTTGGGTTTACCCTGACTTGTTGACTCACCCCTGTGATCCTAGTACCTGGGAGCCTGAGATAGGAGTATCGGAGTTTGAAGCCAGCCTACCTATTGAGAAGCACTCTTTTAAAAATGTATTTTTGAGGCAGGCTTTCTCTTTGTAGTCCTGGCTGTCTCTGTAGACCCAGGCTGGCCTTAAACTCAGAACCCCCGCTACCACTGACTCCAAATACTGGGATTAAAGGCATGTGCTACCATCACCAGTCCGAGAAACCCTGATTTAATTGTGGGAGGGCGGAAAGGAATTTCTTTTCTGTACATTAAAAAATAATGGACTACCAAAAGAAACTTAGAGTTATTTTTGGATTTGACAGAAGTGGATGGGTATATGTGGGTAGGTTTGTCACTATAATCATTTTTACTAAAAACGTTTGAACCAGGTAAATAATACTTTAAAATTAAATAATCATTCATTTATACCCCTATTTCCTCACTGATATAAGAAAGTTGATTGAGAATTTTGCTAAGTGGTAGGGCATGTGCTTAGCATTTACAAGGTCTGAGTTAAATTTTCTAGACTCCCTACCCCTCCCATAAACACATACACACAGTGCACAAAAGAAAGTAAATGTTGGTGTTATTGAACTTAAAGAGTATATTTGTCATTTATTTAAGATCTAATTGCAAAGTAGGAGGGCTACCTTTTGAAGATACAGGCAACCATATTGCTTATAAACATAAGTCATTGGTTTTGGAGCTTTTGAAAACATGACCTTTTTCTTTTCTTTTCTTTTCTTTTTTCTTTACAGATGAAGAAAACAGAAATAATGCTGGTACCTCTGGCCTTTTGTACAGTGGAGCGGACAGATGTCCAATATGTCTTAGTTGCTTGTTAGGAAAGGAAGTTGGTTTCCCAGAAAGTTGTAATCATGTCTTCTGTCTGACCTGTATTCTTAAGTGGGCAGAGGTAATAAATTACTGCATTTAATTTCCTGTTATAGTTTTATTTCACTTAAAGAGTTGCTACTGCCTTTCATGAATTATTTCATATTAAGGTATTTTCACACTTCTATAGTTAAATTTCCCTGTCTTTTCAATTTCTGTCTGCATATTTCCTTCTAATTGTTTTTATTTAGCATTTTTATTCTTTTATATAATTAAAGAATTTGTATTTATACTTTGAAGAAAACCTTACAAGAAGATCAGGCCAAACAGCTTTCTGACTCTTTTAGGGTATTGCACCTGCCTGCTACTAATAACATTCCTGTGTGCTTTTTGTTTTATGTTTTCACACAGGTTTATTTGATTTCTTATGTTAACCTATGGAATAACAAGAACAGATGTCATGGTGTCTTTTTATTTTAAAACTTAGGGATCTTGCATGTTAATGTAATGTAATTTGGCCCAGATTGCATATCTTGGAAGGGTGTTATCAATTTAGAATTATATAGTTGTTAATTTTAATTTGTCGTAAACTAATTTCAGTTTAAGTTACAGATTTTACTTTAGATTCTTTATGAACATAAGAAACAAGATATTTTGGGCTTTGACTATACAGAATCAATTTGGGCCAAATTTTGAAGTGTATATTAACCTTAAGCCCTGTTATAAATTATAAAATAACAAATTTAGTGTTTTTATATCAGGTTTTGATTTATTATTTTGTGAGTATATTAAAAATTAGTAAAGAAATAAGTAAATTAGTAAAAATTAGTTGTGTTTTAAAATTGTGTTTTCTTGTGTTTGGATGTTTTTTAATACCATGAAAGACTAACTTCATGTATGCAGATGCTGTTTTTCTGGTTAACCTTTATAAGAGGTTCATTAAACTAGTTGAATTAATGAATATATGATAAAAACCTTTACTCTAGATTAAAAACCTAACTAGTCTTTGACAAGAAGAGACTAAGGATAGGTGAAAATGTATTTTTAGAAAAATAATATGAATTTGGGGAGAATATTGTTAAATGTTTGTATGTAACTGCAGTGCTGATTATTGAAATAATGTCTTTTCTCTATCACTCAACTACAGATGTAAAATTTTATTGAATTTAGTGCATCTGTGATATATATGTATTTAACTGGATGGGAGTTGAGAAACCCTGTTATTGCATGAGTTGAGTTGAAGGTTTCAGTCTTTTTCCTGATTGTGTTCAGTGACTATATAATTATGAACTTCAAAATAATGTGTGTTTTTCTTTAAGACAATTAGAATGTGTATACATGATTCTCCTTCCTTCCTTTACCACCTCAAGTGCATCTTTCAACATAAACTTTGTCATGATGTACATGTTACAGGTTTTTCTGGGGTACGTATTGAGAAGTTGTAATGGCTATACATACATATAGACTATTTGTAATTTAATGGCACTAAACAGTGGTAAATAACTATATTTTAACTCATTTTAAATTTGAAAATACTTGGCAATATATGTAAAAGTCAACACTTTTTTACATATAATGTATTCCTTGCTTTTTGTTACTTTGTAAAAATTTATTTTTAATTGTGTGTGTGTGTGGGAGTATGTGCCTACAAGGCCAGGAGAGGATGTCTGAGCCCTTGGAGTTGGAGTTACAGCTAATTGTGAGCTGCCGACATGGATACTGGAAACCAAACTTGAGTCCTCCCTAAGAGAATTCTACAAGAGAGCAGTGCATGTTCCTAACTGCTTAGCCATCTCTCCAGCCCTAGTATTTTTTTCAAAAATAAACAATTTATTGAAGTGAAGTTGCTTTTCAAAAGCAAGTTATGTGTACTATTGTACTGCTGTCTTAAATTGTGATTATAGGGTAGTGTGGAGTTGTTGTACTGTTGAACAAAGTAAGTAACCTTGGAAGGAGAGAAGAGAGGACAGTCAGAACTAGCTCATTGTTCCTAGTGAAGATAGCAGCCATTAGTAAACCATTAAATTGACCAGTAACAATAGGGCAATTATATAAAAATACTGTTCATTACAAATCATGAATAAATACAGGCTTACAGAGTTACTTATACTAAATTTTCATTCAGTCTTTTGTTCTGATAACAATTAGATGCTTTTAAATTATGTAAATGCTTTGGCAAACAGAATCAGATTATAATTTCATTTTTTTTATTGTCGCCATTAAAGGGCTTTCTACTCATTTTTTTCAACCCCCTGTTTAAAGAGTTATGCAGTCTGTTTCAGATTGAGTACTAGAAATAAATGCTATGTTTAGATACCCTTGCAGGTTATATTTTCTATTCTTTCATTTAATTTACTATTTTATTTTATGTACAAAGTAAGGGCTCTAGACTCTAGAGTAATTTGCAGACATCTCAAGAATAGCCTAAAGATAAAATAATTTTTAAGAATCTTTAGTTTAAAATTTTACTAATGTCCATTTCTAGGAGAGGCATAGATATCAAAGTAAAATTGTGGTACTTGGGTAAGAAAAGCATAGATAAGAAAAAGCATAGGATGCGTTCTGGATCATTTTTCTAGGTTTCTGTGTCTTTCAAAGATTCAGCTTTCCTGCAGTTTGTAGTTGAGGTTTACTGAAGTATGATTAAGAAAGAGTATCAAGGCCAGGCAGTGCGGGAGGCAGAGACAGCTGGATCTCTGTGAGTTCAAGGCCAGCCTGGTCTACCAGAGCTAGTTTAGGGACTGGCTCCAAAGCAACCCAGAGAAACCCTGTCTCAAAAAACAAAAACAAGAAAAGAAAAGAAAAGAAAGGGTATCAAGCACACCCTTCCCTTTCTACCTTATTTTAAGCATTGAAGAAATTCTTATATGAAGCTGGTTATTTAGAAAAGTTCCAATGCATTTTAGTCTAATATTTTTATTTTGTACAGACTCCTGAAATTTTTATATCCCTAAAGTACCTATTCCTCAAATAAAAGTTAGTTTGAATTTCTCTAAAGTCTTGTTTCTGTGGTTAAACAAACAAACAAAATTGAAGTAGTAAAGTAACTGACCGTCTGTGGTCTCTAGGTATGTCATAGAATTCATTTTACTTAGGAAGAAGGTTTCAGCTTAATTTCCCCTGTACCAGTGTTGAGGCCCCAGAATCTAAAGGCCTGCTGTAGGTACACTAGAACAGACTGAACCTCTTATGACTATGTTCAGTTAAGCGGTTCTTTAGATGGCAAGGCTCTTATCTTAAATGTATAACCAGGATACGTAGAGTTCTGAAAAGCCGATATGGTGTTGTACATGTGCCATCCCAGTATTTATGAAGCTGAGATAGGATTGTCACAAGTTAAGAGGGCAGGTAGTTTGGGATACATAGCAAGTACCAGGCCATGCAGGACGGTACACCAAGACTTTGTCTTAAATAAGAGAAAGGGGGAAGAGAAGAATAAGAAATGGAATATTTACAAAAATGTAATTGGCAGAAGTACCTTGTTGGCAGTTTTAGTAAGCTAAGCTATTGCAGCTAAGAATCTTGAAATTTAGAAAAGGCGTTTGTCCTGATAAGTGTAATAGAGCCAGTGTGCTTTTACCTTTCCACAGAAGATTTCTTTTTCTTACACACTCTGCATTTCTCAGCTGGAGAGATGACTCAGTGATTATGAGCATTGGTTCCCACCACCCACATGGTGGTTCACAATAGTTTGTAACTCCACTTCCAGGGGATTCTACATCATTTTCTGACTTCTGTGGGTTTCTGTGCTCACATTGTGCATGCACATACTATCAGGTACATGTGAACACACACACACACACACACACACACACACACACACACACACACAGAGAGTAAGAGGCCACTAGTTTGTTCCTGACTGCTTAGCCCTGAAGTAATCACTCGGAAACTATATTATTTGCAATACTATTTGGCCAATAGCTTAAACATATTGCTAGCTTGCTCTTACATCTAGAATTAGCCAATTTCCATTATTTTATATTTTATCATGAGGCTTGTGGCCTACCAGCAAGGTTCCAGCTGACGGCTCTGCTTCTTTCTTCTCTGGTGACTACATGGTGTCTCCTGGCTCTGCCTTCTTTCTTCCAGCATTCAGTTTAGTTTTCCCTGCCTAACTCTACTCTACCCTATCACAGGCCAAGATAGTTTCTTTATTCATTAACCAATAAAAGCAACACATAGACAGAAGGACCTCCCACATTCTCTCTCTCTCTCTCTCTCTCTCTCTCTCTCTCTCTCTCTCACTCTCTCTCACACTCTCACTCTCACTCTCTCTCACACACACACAACACACACAAATTTTTTTTTAAATTTTTTAAAATTATTTTTAAATAGAGCTTTGAGCACACAGAAGTTTTACTTCAGTTATCTGAGCTTGCACTTTTAAAAATACAAAGGTGAAGGTTAGAAAAGTTGGATGCATCAGTGGAAGTAGTGACTGATCATATTTTGATCCTCTACAGAGGAGATACCTCGCCTGTATGTACTGAGTAAGAAGAGTGACTTTCACTTTGGGTTTGGGTATTTAAAGAGTTATGGATTGAGGACTTTGCATGAGAATGCTTTGAGAAGCATTGCATGTTTAAAGGTTTATACTATAGTTTATACTATATAGTATAGTTCATACTATATTTAGTGTTGGTGCTGAGGATTGAACTGAACTCAGTGTTGAGTGTACTAAATACATCTTCTGAACTGAGCTGAATGTGCTGCATTACAAGGACGTGTGGTATTTGTGCTGTGTGTGACTAGTATAGTCTTGATAACTACTGAGGTTCTCCTTTTTATCTTACATATTTTTAAAGTATTTTTAAAAATGTAATTAGTTTCTCTACATAAGGAAATTGTTGAACTTACTTAACTCAATCCTCTATTCTTATGGAATGCTGACAACTTTAGTCTGAGAATGAAAGGTTAATGAAGTCAAACTGGGCAGTTAACAAAGGCAGTCTCCTGAGAATAGAAATGAAGATAATCTCAAGATGACACAGAGCTCTTGAAGAACAGTGTACACACGGGTGCAAGTGTGTCTTTAGATAGATTAAACAACAAAGGTTAAGAAAGCAGTTGACACCTGTTACCTAAAGACTATAAGAATGTATGTGAGAATCTTTAATATTTTTTTTACCAGTCAGGTAAATTAATATTTAGATACATATTTATATATAGGCTAGTTGTAAATGTCAGAAAATTTAAAATGATCTATATAGTCAATTTACTGAATTTTCTGTTTGTATACTAGAAAAAGAGCATTAATCATTAAATGTCAGACGATATTAGAGAAAGTACATTATTACCCTAGTGTTAACAGTGTATCTTGGTGAATGTGCAAATATTTCTTTTGAGTGGGTATATTGGATGCATTCTTAGTGTTAATTTTACCATTGACAGCCATTAATTTTATAAATATGCTTCTGAAAGCTGGTGTAAAGAACCAGATGTGTGCTGGAGGTAGTGGTGCACGCCTTTAATCTCAGCACTCAGGAGGCAGAGGTAGGCGGTTCTCTGAGTTTGAGGCCAGTCTGATCTACAGAGCAAGTTCCAGGACAGCCAGGGCTCCACAGAGAAACCCTGTCTCAAAAAAATTAAGAGAAAAAGAAAGAAAGAAAAAGCAACCAACTGTGCATTGGCAAAAGCTGTTTTGAATGAATGTTTAGATTATGATAGGGAACATGTAGCATGGCTCCCTGTTGGCAAGCCATGGATATCTAACTGTGTTGGAACTATCACCGAGAAAGGGATAATGGTCAACAGTTCTAAAATAAGCACCAACCTCTAATGGTTTGCATCCCTAAATTATCTTTGATTTTGAACTGTAATTTTGTGCATAATATGCTTTATTTCTTAGTGGCAGAGATAGGTGTTGTAGATACCCACGAACAGAAAGACCTACCTGTAAGCATAGGTATTGAGACTTAGTGTTTAAACACGTCCTTTAACACTTGCTTCTCTCTCTCTAGGAGGGGCTATCTATAGGCAGCCTATGTGATTGAGGATAGAGCAGCATCAGGAAGCAAGAAATGTTAGAAACCAAGAATCCTGAATTCCCAAATAAGGAAGGTTTCCTGTTGTTACATTTAAATATGGGTTTGTCTGAGCTGGGAATTTACAACGCTTCAGAATACTAGGGTATGTTTTATTGAAATCATTAGGAAAGATTTTTTTTTTCAAAGTTGCCTCCTTCTATAACAGTACAGAGCATGTGCTGTAAGATGTGTGCTCTGTTTTTAATACACATTACACTGTAAAACAGTGATCAAGTTCTATGAACTGTAGTTGTATCATAAAGTTGAATGGTGTTCTTAGATACTTTGGTTCTGAAACTAATTAGATACTTAAAATTCTTAAAGTCACATATTAAATAGGTAAATAATGATATTTTTGTTGTATGGTGAAGAATCAAAATGGTGAACATAAAATTTTGCATATAAAAAAGTTTAATAGTCTTTAAAGTTAAACTCATTTAAAATGTTAATTTTTTATCTATTAACCTTAAATAGGAGCTTTTTAAAACTTGAAGCTTAAAAATTCAGTTAATATTTGTGGCCAAACAAACCACTTTGAGAACTATACTTTGAAGACCAAAGTGTCTTGGGGTTTTCTCACTATCTACTAAATGTAAGGATGAGAATCCTTTGGGAATGCCTTAAAGTAGCCAATCTAAGCTGTTTAAAAACAAAACAAACCCTGATGTAAACTTTTTCTATTAAAGCTGTATAATTATCACATGATGTGTGATTTGATACTTATGCATATTAATGAACTTGATGTGTAAGGTTATATTAAGGAAAATAACAGTTCTTAATTTTTTAATGTTTTGATTTTTTCCATTGATTTCTATAATTATTTTATTTATGTATACTTTGAAAATGGAGAATAGTTACTAGATTTTTGTTTCCTTCCTGAAGTGCTCTTCTACAATGTATGTTTTTTAAGGTTACATTTTGTCAGCATTGTTTCTCAGAAAAGGCATTTTTATCTTACCTTTCTGGGCTAATTTTTTTAATTAAACTTTTCCTACCTGGAGAAGATAATGCAATTTTAAGATTCTAGTGTTGATTACATCATCTTTAGGAAAGTTAAGAAACTAACACATACTAGTTTCTCATTACTGCTACTTTTTTCTTGTTTTCCTTTGTTTTGTGTTTTTGTTATAGCAGTGGAGATCCTTATTCAAATGGGTCTAGTCAGATCCAAAACAGTTATTCACAGTAGAAAAAGGAATGGCAATCCAGCCCCAAACCTACACCTTTGAAACAGATCAAAGCAGAGTGGCTCAGGTTAAAACCTTGTACTTTAAATTGCAGAGGAGCCAGGTGGTGGCACTCGCCTTTAATCCCAGCACTCAGGAAGCAGTGACAGGTGGATCTCTGTGAGTTCAAGGCCAGCTTGGTCTACAAGAACTAGTTCCAGGACAGCCAGGGCTGTTACGTAGAGAAACCCTGTCTTAAAAAACCAAAAATAATGAAAAAAAAGCAAGAGAAAGAATGGTGGTTAACTGATTTCGAGAGGAAGTTTAATAAGGAAAACAATGAGACTATATAATTTTAGCCACTGATTTGATACATAAATTTCTTTGGGTCATAGATTTATTATACTTAGCCCAGCAGAATAAATCATTTATGCAATCATGTTTCTCATTTTTATATGTATCACATTGCAAATTTTCCTTTTGTTAGATTTTAGGTATTCGTTAGTGTAGTTAAACTAGATCTTATGTAGAAACTAGTGTATACCACATATTTTTCTAAGAATTGCAAACAATTACCATAGAAAGGTTAAAGCTCTTTTATTCCAATTTTCGCAAGTTAAGTACTTAAATCACAAAGAATCTGTGTAACAGGGCCCACATTTGGACAAAACAGAAAATATGAAAGAAAGAAAATACAGAGTTTCTGTGCATCTTATTTTTCAACAAACACTGAAAGAAACTTATATTTCATTTAAATGAAGTAAATATTTTCATTTATTCACTGTTTAATCTTCCAAATTACCTTTAAGATATAAATAAAAATATTTGAAAACTTAGGAGAAATGGAAAACACTGGACAGATTATACTCTATATAGTTTCAGTATAAATGTTAAGAATCTATCCTCTTAAACATTTCATAGTTAATGCTGACTAACAAGCAGTTGCATCAGTTCAAATTGTATTTGAAGCCAGGCAGTGGTAGTTCACGTCTTTAATCCCAGCACTCAGAGGCAGAGGAACTCTGTGAGTGCGAGGCCAGCCTGGTCTACAAGACCTAGTTTTCAGGACAGGCTTCAGAGCTGCAGCGAAACCCTGTCTCAAAAAAACCAAAACCAAAAACAACAAAAAAAGGTATTTGAAATACATTATTATTACAGTGCAGAGTACTTTTTTTTTTTTTGCTACTTTTAAAACACTTTGGGTAGCAAATTAATAGCATCCTAAATCCTGAGAATTTGGAAGTGCCTTAAGTTGTCTTGTCAGAAGTGATTTATTGTCGTAAGGCAATGTTTTCTCTTTTCAGGGTGATGAAACATTCTTGTGTGACTCAGTTAATATTTTAGCTGCTTTTTAATAACTCCATGAATTTTGTCAGAATGTGTTGTTATACAATCAGGGGCCACATAGCATTTTTCAGTGAGAAATAGTATAAGGTGAACTACTTAAATTCCACAACTATCTTTGATCTTTTAGACAATTGCATTAAATTGTTAGAATTCTTTTTTACCTATGTAGCTATAGTTACTAGTAATGTCATTAGATTGTTGTTTTTCCTCCTATCCTAGTACAAAACAGTTCATCTTAAATTAATTTCACAATGTAAATACATTCTTCTACATACATTTAACAATAGAATTATAGTTGATACATACAAACTTTTGAAAGCATAAGAATATATATCAAAATTAGGTTATTTTCTAATTCTGAAATAATTAAAAGACAAATTTCCTTACAAAATAAAAAAACACATGATTAAATTAGAAGAAGACTGGAAACCTAATGTAAAAATTAGTTAAAGAGTATGGATAGATTTTTCTTTTAAAGAAACTTTTTACTGTACTCTTAATAATAAGAAAATATGTTCAACCTTATATGACTTAAAAGGAAAACTAAAGTTCATGACATATCATGATAAGAAAAATTGCCTTCAACCAATGTCTGATCATTAATTTAGAAGAAAACAATGCAATTTATCATATTAATTATAATATTAAAAAGATTTGTGTATATTGGGTAGCAGCAAAAGTATGTAAGTACTTCTGGAGGGATTATTTAGAACCAACGAGACTGGGGGAATGCTTCATTCTTCCGTATTTTAATCATGTTCTCATTGCTAACAACTATTTAGTTAAAATAATTTGGCAGAAATGTTAAATCATAGGGTATTAATGTAAATGGCTTCCTTAAGGCATTCTTTCTGTAGCCGATTTAGAATTTCACAAGCTTAGCATTATAGCCAGCCTTATATGGCAGAGCAGTAGGTTTGAAGTATTCACTGGAGCAGCACGTCCTAATGGTATCTTATGGGTATGTGACATCTCATGATCTCGTTACTCCAGTTAGTATTGTTTAGTGAGCATTTGAGTGAGTGAAGCAAACTTGAGGTGCTTGCTTGTGCTTTTGTGGTATGGTACAGTCATTTCCTCTCTGCTTTGAAATTAGAAAAATTTCCAAAAAAATTTCAAAAAATACCATTTCTGTGGTAATGGAAAATTATAACTATTAGTATAGTTTAATTGTAACCTCTTCTAAATACACAATTGTAAATATATAATTTCTAATCACTTCTCAGATATTGGCTTCTTGTCCAATCGACCGGAAACCTTTTCAGGCCGTGTTTGAACTTAGTGCATTTGAAGGTTGTGCTAAGGTAAGCTTAGATTTCATTGAGTTTATGAACTTCAGAATGTTAACTGGAGCTACTTTGTTTTGATAGGTCTCTAGTTAATATATTTTTAAAAATTGTTCACCTTTAGGTTTAATGTGTGTCGTCATTTTTCTCTAGCATGGCAAGCTCACAGCTCTCAACACTGGTAACTAAAATACTGGACCTTTTTTCCTTTACCTTCTAGAGTGGGCATACCATAGTGGTTACCTTATTGTACAGATGATAGATGAGATGCTTTAAAAGAAGTGTTGTATTTAACTATAGAATTATTGGTATATTATTTGTGTTTTAATAAATAAAATTTGCCTGAAGATTAGAGGGCTAAGCAGCCATACTAGTGAGCCATACAGGCCAGGGGAGTGGTTGTGGCACCTTTAATCCCAGGACTTGGGAAATTCAGGCAGACCGACTTCTGTGAGTTCAAGGTCACCCTGGGCCACACAAGATTGAAACTGACTTAAAGAGCTCACACAAAGGTGATCCCAGCACTTGGGATCCCATGCCTTTAATCCCAGCACTAGGGAGGTGGAGGCAGGAGCGATATGACTCTTCTGAGAGAAGAATGTAAGGTGGGAGGAGACAGATGCCCATTGCAGTCTGAGATTTGGTGGAGACAGGATCTCACCCCTTTGGTCTGAAGATATGGTAGAGGTAAAAGGTTTGTAGTGGTTGGCTGCTTTGCTTTTCTGATCTTAAGGTTGAACCACAATATCTGTCTCTGGGTTTTTATTATTTGTACTACAATAGAATACTTACATTTCCAAAATACCATCAGCATGATTGTTTTCCTGTATTTTGAAACAGTTTTTAGTTGGGCAGCACTTTGAATACATATATTTCATCAAAAAACAAAGCTTTAATTGGAGTATTGCATTCAAAGATAAACGTCCATAAATCTTAAGCTCCAAATATCTAAAAACCATTCTTATGAAAAATAAAATTTGGAGACTAGCTAAATAAAATTAAAAATAAGTTGACTTCTTTGTACTTAAATGCCATTGATGTTATTTAGTATGAGTCATTATTTAAAAAAAATTTTAGTTTTTCAAATTAAAATATAATTAGGTCTATTTACCCTCTCCTCCCTCCAACTCCTCCCAGGTCTCTTGCCTTACTAGCTCTCAAATTTATGACCTCTGGCCTCTTTTTCTTAATTGTTGATACATAGATAAGCTTGCATGTATTTATATCTATATATCCCTAAATATATAACATAATCTACTCAGTATGTAATGTTACTGTATGTATATGATTTTAGGGCTGGTCACTTGGTATTAGATAGCCAACTGGGGGATTGTTTCCTGAGAAAATGATTTCTTCTGCTCTCAGCATCCCTTAGGTAGCTGTAATTCTTTGTCTAGGGTTGAAGCCCTGTGGGATTTCCCACCTCCATATTAGTATATCTGTTGGGGCCATCCTTATTTGGGTCTTGTTTAGGCAGCCATGTTGATGAGACTTCATGGATGTAGCTTCTCTGACATCTAGGACACTCAGTCTCATAGCAGACATCCTGTTCCTCTGACTCTTACAAGTGATTAATATTTTTATTGTTGATTTTTGGCTTGTTAAAAAGAAGAAAATAAATAGAAACATTCCTGAGTTCATGAGGAAAAGAGGAAGATAGGACAGGACAGTGGTGAGTAAGTAAGATGTATGAGAAATATAATAAATATATGACAATAAATGATAGTTTAAATAAAACCATAGACAATGTGTGTGATGCATCTATGAGAAAAACTGCTGTCTATGACAGTTTAGTTACTGGTGGGGAGGGTATAGAAAAACAACTATTTTAGTATTAGTTTTCAGTGTAGGTATTTTTAACTTGTTTTGATCCATTTTTATTCATGAGTCTTGATATAAAGTGCAAACAGTATTGCAATACAAATAAAATATGTTAAAGAAAGGTTTTATGAGCTGGGGAGATAGTCCAGGCAGTAAAGTGCGTAGAAGCATAAGTAGTGAGTTCCATGTCTATATTTAAAAAATAATTGGAGGGGTGGTGTGTGCTGTGACCTTTGCCTTGGGTCTTGCTGGCCAGCAACATAGCTTACTTAGCAACTGGTTTGAGGCCTTTTAGAGACCCGGCCTTGGAAACAAAAATGTGAGTGGTGCTTGTGAGAAAATACTGAAGCCTTCTTTTGGCCTTCACAAGCATGCTCATACTTGGAAATAAACATATACACAAAACAGAAGGATCTGGTTGTTAAAATTGCTTATCTGTTTACCAAATATGCAAATATCATAAGTTTCTCCAAGATACCATAAATATCTTGGAGAAAAGTGTTAAGATAATTAAAGTTTTAATAGAGTCTCTGGAAGACGAACTGTTTTCACCATTTTTATAAAATTATGTTGCTAAAGATACCTGTATGCTGCCCAGACGCGTCTGGGGTTGTTGGTTTGTCATCTTCATTCTCCCGTGTGCACAGGGTCAGTCTGTGACTGCACTTCTCAGTGAGGTTCTGCTGTCTCATTAACTTGTAATTACAAGGGAGAATTGAAAAGCTCTTTGCAGTGTTGGTATACTTCTCTAATAGTTGTACTTTTCTTATAGATTCAAGTAAAAAGACAGTTGAGAGAAATAAAAGACAAGGAAAGTGAAAGGTCTTTTAAGAAACAACTCCTCTGTCATGAAAGTTCCAAAAGCGATAAAAGGTTAGTGATCAGCTTTACAAGTGGGATTCGGTATGACCATGAGTAATTGAGTAAAAATAACTTTGGCAGCTTCATACTACAGATATACATTACATTGAGATGAGGTTCACCTTCATTTCTTTTCTCCCTCCCCACTCCTGCTAAGTAAAGGGGTGCAGCAGCATTTTTGCCTATATAAAGCTCCAGTTACAGTCGTTAGAGGAGAGAATGTTAAATGAATGGAAGGTGACACTCATGCATGCTTTTTTTGCTAGCTACTTCCAATTGCTTCTTTAAAAAAGTAATAACCTCTCATACTTATGTTCTGCATGACTCAGTAGCCAGTCATGATAAGTCAATAAAATTGCTTTAGTACTGAAATAATACAACTCATTTTATATTAAAATCTAGTTTTGCCTATTACTGTTTGATCTGAGTTTATGAGAATATTTAACCATTTATTGTCTTCCAGTAGTATTAATAAAATTTATACATAATAGATTTATTATAATGGGTAGCGAATTAAAAATTAATGAACATGCTGGGTGGTAGAGGTGCATGCCATTAATCCCAGCAGCATTCAGGAGGCAGGAAGATCTCTAGAGTTAGAGGCTAGCCTGGTTTACAGAGTGAGTTCCAGGATAGCCAGGGCTACACAGAAAAGTATTGTCTTGAAAAACCATTTAAAAAGAAAAAATAGGTGAACGAGGTTTTTTAAAGAATCTTTTAAACTTTTATCCATATCTACAGAAAAAGGATCCTCATTCGAGAAGATCTATTGTGTGAAAAATTTCATGACTTCAAGGTGTTGTATAGTAAGTAACTCTGCTCAATTGGTTTTTTTCTCTGTGTGTGTGTGTGTGTGTGTGTGTGTGTGTGTGTGTTGTAACTTAGTGTTTGCCAGATCCTCTTCCTCCCCTTCCCCCCAAGACAGGGTTTTGTGTAGACCTGGCTGTCCTGGAACTTACTCTGTAGACCAGGCTGGGCCTCAAATTCAGAGATCTGCCTGTCTTTTTCTCCTGATGGTTGGGATTAAAGGTGTGTGCTACCATTGCTGGCCCCAAATTTCTTAGTCATACTTTGATTTTGAAATAGTTGATAATGGAACTTTTTAGATCTCTTCACAATTACTTTACATTACCTTGCTTTCATGGAGGTCTTTTATGCTGTTTACTGTTCTTTTTGTTCTGTGTGCTTAGATTGAAGGGAAAAAGAAGGAAAGGAAGTGTGTGTCAAGAGAAAAATAAAGTTTTCTGATTACTTGGTGTTTAGTAGTCTGTGTTGTAGTCTTATTCCACGTATTCAGGGAAGGTGGTAAAATGTCCATGGATCTTAGACACTTGGAATTTTGGAGTATTTGCATAGATTGGCTGAGCATTGCCTTAGGGCTCTTCTACCTTGAAGTGAATTTTAAGATTGGTTTGTTCTTACCATTCGTAGTAAATTCAACTTACCAAAAAAAAGTCTCAGGCATTTCCCTTTTTGGGGGGAGGGGCAGTGTATGTAATGAGTGTGTGTGTGTGTGTGTGTGTGTGTGATATGTATGTATGTATGTATGTTTGTATGTGTGTATGTATGTATGTATGTATTCTTACATTTGGAAGCTAGAGGTTGATCTTGGGTGTCCGCTTTAATCAGTCTTTCAGTCTAAGTTTTTGAGACAGGGTCTCTCACTAAACCTGCACTTAGATCATCAATTCAGTTAGAGTGGCTGACCATTAATCCCTTGGGATCCTCCTGTCTCTATTCTTCCACTCTGGGATCACAAGTGTCTACTCCCTTAGTTAGTTGTTACGTGGGTTTTGGGGATTAAATGCAGATCCCTGTGCTTGTACAACAAACATTTTACCACCTGAGCCATCTCTCCAGTTCCTTTCAGGAATTTCTTAAGGACATGCTTTCTCTATATAATTACTAATCTGTTAAATTTGGAATCAGTCAATCAGACTTTGAATACCTGTTTATCACTCAGCTCATAGCTGCCTGTAATTCAACTATGGGCAATCTGTTGCCTCTGGACTCTGGGTACCAGCACTTATATGTACAGACTCATACACAGACACACCACCCATATGTGCTTAAAAATAATAAAACAAATCTTAAAATAAAAAGAATATATGCTTTATACTGCCTAATTTGAAATTAAACAGAAATAATTTCCAGATGAGACAAAGCAAACAAGAAAAAGTGATAAGCAACATGGCAGCAGCATTGATGGAACAGATGCAATGCCAGTCAACACTTTAGATTTACTGAGGTCAGAGGAAGAGCAGGTACTGGATCTGAATTGTCAGTGGCTAAAATGACTTATGGCTAACCAGGCCAAACACCTCACTTTCCCTTAGGCAGCTCCTACTTGAGATGAACACAGGTAACTGTCTTAATAGCTGAATAGGAAGCCTTCAATATGTTAATTGCATGTAAGGCTTAAAGACTTGTATGTAACATTTTTTAAAAGTTAAACATTTGCATAAGTGATAGAAAATGTTGATTAGAATCATACCCATAAAGCTCTAAGCATGACAGTTCTGTTTATTGTAGCCTTACGCATTTTCTCTTTATCTGTGGTTTAGTAAGATAATATGCAATTAACATTTGGGAAGTTTTTTTAATGCAAATAATATTAGATCTGAAACACTCCTAGACACTTTGACATTCTTTATCAATGTCAAAGGTGTACAGACTTCTGAAATAAAATATGAGGCAAGTAACCAGTAACCAGGTTCTGTTTTGTTTGTTTGCTTGTTTTATAGGAAACTTTTCAAACAATAAAATGAGGGAAAAGAAAAATGCCACAGTAAAGACAAAGAAGGTTTGTTGAAATAAAAAAATACCTTTTTTTAAAGATAATAACATTTATAGTTATTTAGTATTTAAGGTGCATACCAATACTTTAAAGTAGTTTTGTTTCTGTTTTTATTAACAACTTTTTATGTTTTTAGGTTCGAAGATCAAATCAGTGTACAGATCCTTGTATCGGAAATTATGTGTCCAGTTTGTTTTCCTGTGGCAGCCACAGTGTGGGACTGCAAACCCATAGAGCTTCCTGGTTAGTATTTGGTATTTATACTTGGGTTTTACTCATAATTAACTTTCAGTAGAAAATTTGACTAGGCTCAATAAAAGTGATTAGAACTAGTTTTTTTTATTATTGTTATTCCTATTGAAAAACAAACTAGTTCTGGCAAAGAGAAAACTTGTTATTTTGTGATAGCCTGTGTTCTACAGTGCTTGCCTATGTCAGTGAGCTTTGTTTTAGTAGTAAATTGCTGAGTATAATTTTGATATATGCTGGAGAACAGGGTATTTGGGACATTGTAAGAGTAGTACCTGTTAAAACAGACCTATTTTAGAGCTGAGTCCGTCTTCCTTGGAGGTGTAGTGATTTACAGATAGATGCTGAGTATATGTTTGTGTGATTTAAATATTGAATTTAAATATTGTATTAAAACCACACAAATTTACCAGCTCGAGCCGTGGCTCAGAGCGGTAGGAGCGCCTAACGCTGAGTGCCTTGTGCCAAGGTCGCAGGTTGGAATCCTGCTTGCGACTGTTGATAGTCCTATAGATCGATCTATAGGCGGAATCGATAGTGACATTGGCATATCGCTGCCAATTAATCATCGGAAAAAAAAAACCACACAAATTTAACTGAACCAACAAAGTAGAACATGTGATATTTTAGGGCTTGGCAGAGTACTCAAGAAACAGTTACATCTAAATCCCTTTGTGAAAAGCTAAGCTAAATCTATTTTTGGTTAAGATAACCCCACCTTTTCTTATTTTTGTATTTTGTTCTAAAGTAGGACGTGGTTGTCCTACGTAAGAATTTCTTTCACCATTTGGAGTTAATATCTGAATAGAAATTTGCCTAAATATCTCATCGTTAAGTACCCATGATGGAGCACTGCTGTAGTCTGGCAGTGCAGCAGGTCAGCTTGGCTCCATAGTAAGTTTGAGACCATTTCGCGAGGCAGACAGTATCCTGCCACATAATGTAGGATTCCAGGTGTAGTGTGCATTATTTAAATATTTTGCTTTGTAGTGTAAAAAGTCTACTTATTACAGGGATATGCTTATTTTGAAAGTGTCTATGAGGCTGAGTGTGGAAACTATTGCTATTATTTCATATCTCAGTTTTTATACTTGTTAATTGTTGGAATTCTAACGAAAGTTTAAATTTATTTTTATAGTACAGAGTCTGTAGAAGTCAGTGAAATCAGTGCTTTGATTAGGCATAAACGACAGGAATTGCAGTTGTCATGGTTTCCTAATACATTACCTGGAATTGGAAGGTAAAAATTGTTCACTAAAATTTATATGCTAATGTAATCCCCAAAATATCGTTAAATTCTTAAGTATATGTTTCATATTTGATAGGTATCGTATCTTCTTAAGGAGTCTCTTTTACAAGTATAAGTTAACAGTTTATAAAATGAAAAGTGTGAGTTAAACTCTAGTGTTACGATTGCCTGATGAAGACTGACTGTGTACTATCTGCCGGGTCATTGTTTCTGTGTTTGTTTTCAAACATTCTCTTGTGAATAATGATTTAGTTAAGTGCCTGCTCTGCCGTGGCCTTCAGACTTTCTATAATCCAGTGCCAAATACACACTACTGACTCAAGCTGCTGCCTGCATTGATGAGGAATTCCTGAACTTTATATTCATTCTCTGTTAGTAGATTTTGTCACCATGCTAGAATTCTGTATCTAATGCCTTCGTTGTCTAGAAATGATGAAAAATAAATATAGAAAATGCTTGAAAAGTGGATTGGGCTTGAATGCAGAAAATCTTGAGGACTCTTAACTGGTCCACACCATTCCTTACAACTTTGAAAAGACATCACTCTCAGTTTAAAAATTTTAAAATGAAAATGTAGCATAAAAATTTCTTCAGTAGGTGACCTGAGGTAGGGAGTATGATTCAGAAGAATGGAAGAAAGCTTACTGAAAAGATAGAAATGGTCTTTCTTATGTATGAATATACATATTGGCTAAAAGTCATCAATTGTATACTTAAAGGAACTTACAGTTTATATTGAGTTCACCTCAAAGTTGGTATTTTTTATAGTAGCAGAAGAGAATAAAAGTTAATCTTTTTTTAAGACTAAATTCTTTTATTTTTTTGAAGATGTATAATTATGTGTGCGTGTGTATGTGCATGTGTAAATACATGTGTGCATGTGTATGTGCATGTGTAAATACATGTGTGGGTGCCTTTGGAGGCCATGGGAGGGATAGGATCTCTTGGAGCTGGAGTCACAGGCAGTTTGAGCCACACAGCATGCATGCTGGGAACTGAACCAGAATCCTCTGAAAGAGCAGCTAGTACCCTTAACCATTAAGCCATACTCCCAAGCAACATCTTGATAAAATGTTTCATTATTTAAAAGAGAAGCAACTATATTCTGAATTCTTTTTCTTGTTCTAACATAAAAATATGCGTTTAACTGGGTGGTGGTGGCTCAGGCCTTTAAATTCCAGTACTGGGGAGGCAGAGGCTGGTGGATCTCTGTGAGTTCAAGGCCAGCCTGGTCTACAAGGACAGGCTTCAAAACTACAGCAAAACCCTGCCTCGAACCCCCCCCCCCCCCCAAAAAAAAAACCTCCTTTAAACATTGGATTTTTTTGTTTTGTTTCCTTTGCAAATTGTGACCATGTTTGGGAAGTGAATAACCTTGAGTTTATATGTTTAGGTATTTGAGCAAAAGCATAAGCTCTGCATTTCTAATATTACTAATCCAATTTGGAGAATGTTGTAGTTTTAAATTCCGAGCTCAGTTTTTAGGCCACGTAACTAAAGAAGCCTTTGCTTAACTTTTCAGAGTTGGTTTTGTGCCCTGGAGCGCGGAGACGGAAGTCCTCCCTCTGATGGCCTCTGTGTTGCCAAGGACTGTTTTCCCAGCAAGTACCATGTCATTAGAAAATTTTGGTAAAGTTTGTGAATTTATTTTTTGTTTTAAAAATAATTATTAGCTCCTTTTACTTTCACAAACATGTGTGTTGATGATTTAGAATAAGTTAATTAGAGTAATTCATGACTATTTCTGTAAATATTTGGGTATTTTCTGGCTTTAAAATCATTACCACTACAGTGTATGTGCACATTGGATTATCATGTAGCCATTTAAAAGGGAGGAGCCCCATCTTTTGTAATGAGTGAACCTGGAGGACATTATGCTTGGTGATAGAATCCAGGCACAAAATGACAATAAATGTAATCACCCTCATGTGGAATTGAGATCACCGTGGCAGTTACCAGGAAGTGGAGTGGGCTATGGTTGAGAAGTGAGATTGGGAAGTTACTGATCAAAGAGTACAAAGTCTAAGTAAGGAATAAGGGTAGTAGATCCAGTGTATATACGGTGATTATGTTAATAGTATCATCTTGGAGATTGTGAAATTTCTACACCATACACACAAATACAACTATGGGAATGGTGTGTTAATTAGCTGGATTTTTTTCATTTTACAGTATGTACTTTATAATGTTGTATGTGAAAAATACAGCTGCATGAATTTTCTAAACTAGAAAATCTGTTCTATGTTTTTAAGACATGGAGAAACTGTTTTTGCTTAGGTTTCTGGTGTCTAAGTCATGGCTATTTAGACATCACATCTGCGAATTCATTATAAACAAATAGTCTTCACTTTCACTTACAGGTAGCATTTCCTGATTCCTTTGCCTAGAAAGTGTTCTTAAATGGTTTGTGCCTAGAGCCACGCCTTCCTTTCCTCTGTAAAGTTTTCTACCTCCAATCTGGCTGTGCCCTTATTTTAGTAGCATTAACAAAATAATGATGACTGACTGGATGATGTGGCACATGTCAGCACTTGGGAGGTGGAGGTAGGAGGATCCAGGAGGTGAGGGTCATTCTTGACTACAAAGTGAGTTTAAGGTTAACCTGGGATATAAGAGACTGTCTCAGTCCTCCAAATATTGATGAATCCACCTATTACTCATTTGTTAGCAGAGACATACTAAACAGCTCGATTCACAAATATACTATTGTACTGTGTTACAGACAGCTGTTATTCTAACTAGAGTCAGATTATGTTTGAAACACATTAAAATACCCTTTTGTTTTTCATCATTATCAGGTACTTTTCATAAGGGATATGCATTAGCACATGCCCAAGGAGGAGGAGAAAAAAAGCAAACTTCTGGCACATCAAATACCAGAGGATCAAGACGAAAACCTGCAACAACTGTTCCTACAAGGAGGTCCACACGAAACACAAGAGCTGAGACAGTCAGTCAGCCCCAGAAGTCACCAGTGTCAAATAATTCTGAATGTGATGCCCCAGGGAATAGTAATTCCTCTGTAAGTATTTCCCCTCCAGCTGAATCAGAAAAGCAAACAAGACAGGCTCCAAAACGGAAATCTATAAGACGAGGAAGAAAACCACCTTCATTGAAAAAGAAACTTCGTAAATCTGTACCTCCCCCTGAAAAAACAACATCTAGTGATTCAGTAGAGGAAGAAACAGCCGACTCTGACACACCACCCATGTTGGAGAAAGAGCAACAGTCAGGTGTAGAAAGTAGTAGCATTTCTTCTGTTCCAACAGATGGAGAAAATCATTTGGTTAATTGCTTGAAAAGTTACAGTGAACAGACAGAAGAAAATGAACAACCTAAGAATCATGAGGTAGAAGAAGAAGTGGAATTTTCATATTCTGAATCTTGTACTCAGGATCCTCCTGTGCTTGTTGGAGAAGATACAGGTATGGAGGCTAAGGAGTTATGTGTAGACCACGAACTTTCTACAGATACTTCTGCAAAAGGAAGTGATCCAATAGAAAAAGAGCAGGCATCTGGAAGTGCAGAGTCAGAGGTTCAGGTACTTGTGTGCACAGAGAACCCTCCTGATGATTTTCTTACATGTCCAGCTTCTGACAGTGAAGGACTTCAGCCAGTGTCCAGTCCCTTGGGTGAAGTGTCTGCAAATACAGGGTCTGCAGTTGATGATGAAAAAATAGAAGAGAGTCTTACAGTGGAAAGTACTGATTTGAAAGATTCTTCAGTAAATGATTTGAAAGATTCTTCAGTAAATACAGACGGATTTGTAGCGAGCCCCAAATTGGAAACTTCTGAGGGTGAAATCACAAACACATTGGACAGACACCCTGTTGCCAGCTCAGATACTGAGTTGCCTGAGCATGTTCAAACTGAAACTACAGAAATAATTCCAACGTGTGACACTTCAGAAAATGAAAGTTCCGGTGCTATTCAAGATTGTGAAGATAATTCACTAAAGCATGATCTTGACAACACCCAACTGGACAAATCTTTAGAAGAAAAGCCAGAATCTCTGATTGAACTTCCCCTACCTATAGAGTTATCTAACACCGAGACTGAACAAAGTGAGAAACATTTTAGTGAAGATAACAATGAAACAGTACCTATGGAGTGTGACTCATTTTGTAGTGACCAGAATGAGTCTGAGATGGACTCATCTGTGAAGACTGACTCCAAACAACTGCGTGAAGATTCTGTGGCACACTGTTCTGAGAACAATTTGTCTTCCGATCCTACTGTTGAGAAGACTGAAACTGTAGCTCAGCCAGCTGAAAGCCTAGTGGATAAAGCCCCAAAGCCTCGTACTCGAAGATCTAGATTTCATTCTCCATCTACAACTTGGTCTCCTAACAAAGATACTGCACAAGAAAAGAGGCGGACTCAGTCTCCATCTCCAAAACGAGAGACCGCTATAGAAAGTAAGAGTTCTCAGTCACCATCGCCTAAGAGAGAGTCTGGCAGAGGACGAAGAAAATCTCGTTCTCTCTCACCTAAAAAAGATGTGGCAAGAGAAAGGAGGCAGTCTAGGTCTCCAAAGAGAGAGAATGCTAGGGAAGCCAAGAAGTCGGAGTCAGTATCCCCAAGAAGAGATGCTCCTAGAGAGAACCAGAGATCTCAATCCAGAGTGAAAGATTCTTCCTCAAGAGAACAGTCTAGGTCCCGGAGCAGAGAGCGAGACAGTGATAGAGATGGGCAGAGGAGAGATCGAGATAGAGAGAGGAGAACCAGAAGATGGTCAAGGTCCAGATCTCGCTCTCGATCACCATCAAGATTGAGAACTAAAAGTAAGAGTTCATCATTTGGTAGAAATGAAAGAGATAGTTACTCTCCTCGGTGGAAGGAAAGGTGGACAAACGATGGCTGGAGGTGCCCTCGAGGAAATGACCGGTACCGAAGGAATGACTCAGAGAAACAGAACGAAAACACAAGAAAAGAAAAAAATGACGTCGTTACAGATACTAATGATCCAAATTCCACAGATAAGCATAGAAGTGATTGTCCCAGTTGGGTAACAGAAAAAATAAACTCTGGGCCAGATCCAAGGACCAGAAATCCTGAAAAGTTAAAAGATTCCCACTGGGAAGAAAGTAGAAATGAAAATTCAGGGAATTCTTGGAATAAAAACTTTGGCCCGGGCTGGATGTCCAACCGTGGTCGAGGTGGCCGAGGGAAAGGCGGTTATAGAGGTAATTTTGCCTACAGTGACCAGAGCGAGAACAGGTGGCAGAGCCGTACACCCCTCTCAGGGAGTGACTCCTTCAAGTCTGTGGAACAGCAGCCCTCTAAACGGAAAAATGAACAAGATCTCTCTTTCGGTACACCTGCAGACAGGTCGGGGTGGACATCTGCGTCCAGTTGGGCGGTAAGAAAGACTCTGCCAGCAGATGTACAGAACTATTATTCTCGGCGCGGGAGGAATTCTTCAGGCCCACAGTCCGGGTGGATGAGACAAGAGGAAGAAACACCTGAACAGGGTAACATTCTCTGCTTGGTCTTGATGTTTGACTTATAGAAAGAGGCTGTTAGATAATAGCTTGAGTTGAAATGATCCTTAATGCAATGCACTAAAATTATGCTATTAAACCAAACCCTAGTTATTATAAGTCACTCTTAATTACACAAACACATAGTAAATAAACATTTTATATATATATATATACACACACACACACAAATATATGTGTGTGCCTGGAACTGACTGTAAGAGACAGGCTGGTCTTAAAAATTCACAGAGATCCACCTACCTCTGCCTCCTGAGTATTAAAGCCATGTGCCACCATGCCTGGCTAAGTCAGTATTTCTTTAGCACCAAATTTCACCAAAGTCTGAAATATATTTTTTAATTTTTATTATTTTGAAATATTATATGCTGTATTAGAGAAATTTGGAATGTTACTATACGTAATTTAACTCCAAAAATAAAAGAAAATGCTGTAAATATTCAGTTGGTATAATGTCTATAATTTATGTGATCTTTTAAAACTATTTGTTTGAATTAGTAATTCTTAATTCTATTTTATTTCATTTTTTTAAAAGATAGTGTCTCATCCCTGGCTGGAATTTGCTAAGTAGAGCCAGGGTGGCCTCAAAACTCAAAAAACTGAGTGCTGGTATTAAAAAGCATGAGCTAAGGCTGGAGAGATGGCTCAGCGGTTAAGAGCATTGCCTGTTCTTCCAAAGGTCCTGAGTTCAATTCCCAGCAACCACATGGTCGCTTACAACCATCTGTAATGAGGTCTGGTGCCCTCTTCTGGCCTTCAGGCATACACGCAGAAAGAATATTATATACATGATAAATAAATAATTAATTTTAAAAAAACCAACAAGAGCTACTACTTCAAGCTTTCTGTAATAACTTTAATGTTTGTTATGTGAACTTATACTAGTCGTTGTGAGCATTTCCTTTTGTTAGAGACTGATTATATATTATTTATAAATGACAGGATTAAATAAGTAGCTTTTGGTGTTGTGCCGAGCCTGTTCCTGTTTGCTTCTGTTTTTCTTTTTTAAACAAAGCTTTTTTTCTTTTGACAGATTCTAACCTAAAAGACCAAACAAACCAAGTTGATGGTTCTCAGATACCTGTAAATATGATGCAGCCACACATGAACGTGATGCAGCCCCCAATGAACGCGCAGCCTCAGCCCATGAGTATCTTCCCATACCCAGTGGGCGTCCATGCCCCTCTGATGAATATGCAGCGTAACCCATTCACCATGCACCCTCAGCTGCCCCTGCACCTCCATACAGGAATGCCTCTCATGCAGGTAGCTGCCCCTGCCAGTGTACCTCAGGGACCACCACCGCCACCCCCTCCCCCACCATCCCAGCAGGTCAGCTACATCGCTTCACAACCAGATGGGAAACAAATACAGGTATGTTCTTAGTAGCTTGAGCTAAATCAACATGCAAATATTTAACAAATAGGATAAGAAAGGGTTTCCTGGCATTTAGGAACAGTGCTATATTTGGTTGTATTTTTAACTTATTTCTAAATTATTCATCATTATTCCTTTTGTTAATTTCCATTCCTATCCCCAGACAGGAAAATTGACCAGAAACATACATTGTAAAGTGCAAGCTATATGCGTGCCATTATTTACATTCAAGCTTATTTATTTATTTGCTCTTTAGTTTGGTCAAATTAGTGAACTCAAGTTAGGATCAGGTTTGAGTTCACATTTTAAAAAAATTCCCTAAAATTTTAATGATTTTTTGGGGAGCAAGGTGGTTAGGAACTAGTGAGAAATTGTGATAAGGTTTGTGCTGTCTGCTTGGGTAAGCCTTGGATAAAGACATGTCCATTACCATCTGCTTTAGTTTCATTTTGAGTTTACTGTGCTAAGAGGAGATAAATTCCTGTGGGAGCCAAAAACCTGCAGATACTTTGCAAATGTGGTGCCTGTAGCTTTCCCTGTACTTACTTACTTTATTTTTTATTGTTGTATGTTTGTTTGAGTGCCTGCCACAGTAGGCATGTGGATGTCAAAGTATCTTGTGGGTTCCAGGGCTTGAACACAGGTCGTCAGGCTTGTGTGGCAAGTACCTTCACTCAGAGTCATCTTGCCATCCTCACATACATAATTTAAATGCATTTGATATACTTAAAAGCTCTGTTGAAGAATATATTCACTTTTCTTCAACTGGCCCTTTGTTTGTACACTTCTAAAGTAGGTACTTCTCTTAGGAATAAGGTCGAATCACTTCGTCAGGTATTTTGTTTTTTGTTGTTGTTTCTTTGAGACAGGATTTCTGTGTGTTTCGCTGGCTATCCTGGAACTTGCTCTGTAGACCAAACTGTTCTCAAACTCACAGAGATCCCTCTGTCTCCTGAAGGGGGGCGGCGTGTTGCCACCATGCCCAGCTCTTTTTTTTTTTTATGTCGTTCCTGATAACGCAGCGTAGATATTTCTTTTGGATACAGTATTCCATTGACAGATGTTAAACCTCTTTAAAACAGGGCCTTCCCAGTGCTTCTCATGTAAGTAATAACATGGCTACACAGGTCTTGCCTGCTCCATCGGCAGCTCCAGGAAGCACAGGACCAGTTCAGGGACCAAGTTCTGGTAATGCTTCGTCATCAAGTCACGTCCAGGCCTCTAATGCTGCTGTAAAATTGGCAGAAAGCAAAGTAAGTGTTCCAGTGGAGGCCAGCGCAGATAGCTCCAAGACAGACAAGGCAAGTTCAAGGTTGAGAGCAACCTACACAATTCTGTATATAATAAAGGTGACTAAATGACAGCTTTGATTTTATGAGAGATGGAGGGGATTTATTATTGGAAGTTTCAGATTCTAATATCTGAAGGATTGATGCTTGATAAGTTACTGGTAATATTGCATAATCATTTTTAGAGATATTAGGTATATGTTAATATGTATTATGTTGTACTTATATTTGAAAAATTATTCACAATGTCTCAGTATACTGTTTTCAGTTTTATAAATTTCTAGAAAGTTTTTGAGATTAAGAGTGACAGGTAATAATTACACATTTTCTTCTCATTAGAAATTGCAAATTCAAGAGAAAGCAGCACAGGAGGTAAAGTTGGCTATTAAGCCCTTTTACCAAAATAAAGACATCACCAAGGAAGAGTACAAAGAGATCGTACGGAAAGCAGTGGACAAAGTAAGTGTAGCTGCAGCATGGAATGTTTTAACCACCTCTGTTGTAATAACGCTCAAGTGTAGTTAATAAATGCTAGGTCCTGTTCGCATCTGTTCCTTTACCTTTGAATGGTTTGTGTGTGATATGCACATGGAAGCAGGATGCTCTCTTTTTGGTTTTCATACTACTATCCATTTGGCATTGAGCGTGAAAAACATCCCCCCCCCCTTTCTTTTAGGTTTGTCATAGTAAGAGTGGAGAAGTCAATTCTACTAAAGTGGCAAATCTGGTTAAAGCCTATGTAGACAAGTACAAATATTCACGGAAGGGGAGCCAGAAGAAAGCTCTGGAAGAACCTGTGTCTACTGAAAAAAACATCGGCTGACATGGGGAGCACTGTAAAGGACACTGTCAAGATATCTGCAAAGTGCAATTCAACGTGTACCCGTACTGAAAAATCATACACAACTGTGATCAAAATCTGGTTTTGATAAAATTATTTTTTTTATTGTAGGATATAATGTTTTGTTTTAAATATAGCTGTGCACTGCAACTTCTATATCTAACCCCACCCCCCAATAAAATAAATTCAAGGGAAAATTAAGGGTGTAATGGAATGTGCGTTTTTATTAGGAATGTGTTCTAATGTGTATACTGAAAGATGTACAACTTCTTAAGTGGAGTGCATACATCAGAAACTTGTAGACATATCTATATATCTATGTATAATACATTTATTCTGTCAGGCTGAAAAGTAACATATGATCTTCATGACTCCCCCAACTGACTGTAGAAATTGAAAAAATGTATTGCAACTAATATTTCTGATATTAATAGACTATACCAATTACAGGTCCCTAATGTATTTTTGAAGCACATGTCTGAGTCAATGCTTAGGTAAAAAGCAGACCATCATGAGACTTAGCTTCCAGCCTGCAGGTGCTCCTCTCCTGCTGCACCAGCTCCAGGTCACACTGTGTGTATTCCTTTTGTGCTCTTCTCTCCCATACTAGCAAAAACAATAGCAGTTTGAGTTGCTGGATTACAACTTTGCCAGATCAAAGCTTTGTTGAATTTAGAAGACCAATATGGGAGAAAGCTTGCTTTTACAAACTTTGTTCTTTCATTTTATCTTCTGTCTATCAGAGATGGTGAATTGTTTGTGCCAATTGGAGAATTGCTCAGAGGTAGCGACCTTCCTCTTTTGGGACTAAGAATACTTGACCTGCTTCTCTGGCTTCAGGCTGTTGGGCAACTGTCCAATCATAATGCAGTTCTTCTCACACTTCAGAAGTTTCCTAGTGCTTACAGTGGAGGGAGTGTTAATCTGGTGATTGATAGCCAGGCTGCAGAATTCTAGGTGTTATTGTATCTGACAGAAGGAGAGAAAAAATAAATAATGATGTTTTTGCTTAGGATATCAGGGACAAGAGGTTTTTGTGTTTTTTTTATTTTATTTTTTGAAGCATTGGGGTATGTTAATGTTTGTGAAAGGTAAGTTCAGAGTGCTTTGGCACTGTTATTTTCATTGCCATCCAGAAAGAAAAATTAGTTCTATGATAAACTTTGATTCCACTTACAATTTTGAGGACATATTTTATCTGAAAAGATGTCCAATAGCATGGTGATATATCAAGGTGAACACATGCTCAGTGAGGCCTACCACTCCCCACTCACAGGGGCATTGTTCTGTGAGTGCATGTACCTGACTCTTAGCTCTGCAGAGTGCCTCCTGTCTAGTTTTGGTAGGCAGAACCATTCTGAGATTTCAACCCCAGAGTGATCGCACTAGGTTTATAATAAGTTTTGTTAGGTTGTGATTACAGTCCTATACGTATTTCCGAAAAACTTTGATCTTCATTTTTTTATATATATATTTCTGGGCATTTATGATGCAGTATTTTACAGGCATTTTTAATTAATTTGTGTTTAGATTTTGATGGCAGAAGTTTGGAGATAGTTTCATATACCAGTGGCACACTGTGCTCTTCTCAGTTCAGAGTCCCAGAAACAGAGGTGTGGAACTCTGATCCTGCTTTGACATTTGCGGCAGATTGCTGTTTCTTTGCTGACAAGTGGTGTGCCGTGCACTTCCCTGCATTGTTTTCACTGACTTTCTGGGAAGTAAAGAACACTGTAAAATCTGTTTATACAATTTAGGTCTTGGAAACAAGTTTTAAAGTTTAGAAGAAAAAGTAGGTGATGTGGTGAAGTGTTAAGGTCTAACGTCTTTGGGAGAACTCCACTGTTCTTCAAATTAACAGCTGTGTGTTCCATATCTGGTAGGGCACTGGTTAGAGCGCTTTAAAATAGTGAATGTTTACTATTCTAATATATTCTAATACTAGAATATATTCTAACTGGATTAAAATACAAACTTTTAAAGAATGAGTTAGAAAATGCATGCTTTGCGTTAAGAAATAACATTGCTTTTACATTCTTGGTTTTTCTTTCCTTTTTTTTTTCTTAAATTCACATTAGTTTTGCATGTGTATGATTAACTTAGCACAGTTAAGTTGCAGGTTCCTCTTGATCATGACTCAGTATTGACGTGACCTTTGGAACCTTGGGCCCTTTAACTTGCTAGTCACACTGATCCATGTTTCAGGTTTTAGAAATGCCCACTAGTAGTTACTCATTATTTTAACATTCCAAAAGTTTTGTATTCGTTTGTTGCTGTTCTGGTAACGCCCACCACATTTTCTCCATTATCTGCCTTTAAGTTGCCATGGTGTATACTGCTGACTGTTCCATCCAAAGAAGTGTGGCCTCAGAAGCTTAGTGGCTGCCTAAGGCTTGAGACATTGCAGTGTGAGTTGCAGTGCTGTCTGCTGAAACAATACTCTAAACCAGATTGTGGTCTGTAATATATCCTAATAAATTCTTTTGCTAAACAAAGTAGTGTCAAAATTTTATTAAGTTTTCTGGGAAATGATGACTTTTATATCATTTAAACCATTTCCAAATGTGTTGAATTATTTCTTGGAGTTTTACCAAAGTAATGAGTATCATGATTACATTAATAGCCAGGCAATAAAGTCAGAGTTAGCTATAAGCGTATATTTTAATAGCAGTTTTCCTAAATATAATCACTTTAGGAAATTTAATCCCTTTAGTAATTTCTAAAGATAGAAGAGACTGGAAACAAGGAAAAAATCATCTGTAATTCTACCAAAGTTAACCTCTCTCAAGGCTGGCTACAATGCACATTGCTATGTTATAATCCGTTCTTTTCAATTCATGTACTGAGAATATTCCATTTTAATAAAAATTAATTTGACAGCATGACTTTTGGTGACTGCATAGTATTCTATTACAAAGGTGTACTCTTAAAACAGTCCCTTACTGTTGGATATTTGTTTGTTTGATGTTTTGTTTTTGGAGACAGGGTCTCACCATGTAGTCCTGGCTAGGCTTAAACAGGTTGGCCTCACGCTCACAAAGGTCCTGCTTCTGTCTCCTGAGTGCTGGGATTAAAGGTGTGTGCCACCATGCCCCGCCTAAGTTGTTTTTACAAATGTAGAGAAGTACATTAGTGGAGTGTAACGTTTAACTAACTTAAAAATGTTTTACCCAGGTGTAGGGCATGTAACATAGATTCCAGGATTTGGGAGGTAGAGGAAGGATGAACGGGAACTAGAGATCATCAAACTAGCTGAGTTTGAGGCTAGCCTGGCTTACAACGCACTCTCAGAAACAAAACAAACTTAATATGTTAATAGGGAAATGTTTTTTAGATAAATTTTTATACCTAAATCTTTATGTTGTTATTTATGAATAATTTCTTGAAGAATTGGTTATTCAGTCATTTTTGCTAAACATTCAAAAATTATAAATATATAGTTTTTGAAAATTGAGTTATTACTAGTATGTGAAACTCAAGTCTGTAGAGAACCACCAGAAAATATGTTTTTTTTTTTTCCATTGTCAGACTAGTTTTGTAAGACAAAGTACATTTCCTGTCCCTTCCCTGGTGTGAGCACTGCTCTGAATTGCTGTGTCTGCCTCTTCACGGCAGAGACACATCCTTGTGTCAGTGTGTGTCTGCATTCTGTTAAAGCAGGGTTGCGTCCTAGATAGTATTTGTTTCTGGCTGTCTAGAGAGCACCCTTTGTGACTGACCACTATACCTTCTATTTTTGTATATGAATTTCAGGATATTCATATTTTAAATTTGGATACTTCATTCTCTGAGAGGAGTTTAAGTCATTAAACCTATCGTGTCTGTGTTTACATATTTTCTTTCTGCACATCATGCCATGCCTGGTGCTCATGGAGACCAGAAGGGGTCATCAGGTCCCTGGAACTGGAGTCACAGGTGGTTGTGAGCTGTCTGGTGTCTCCCCAGCCCCAGTTCATCAGCGCATACTCACCTCCCGGGGCTCTTGTTTTCTTTGCTTCTTCACATGTAAAATTTGATCTTGGCACATTTGTGTACCTCATTTAATAAAGCTAATTCTAGTATTTTATATGAAAATTGAGGTGTATAAAGATGAGCCATTATCTAATTTCATGGTTACTTAGTGCCTGAGCCAAGATTCAGATCTCAGATTTGTAGACATTGAAGTCTGTGCTTGACTGAGTATAAATACCAGGTTAGGAACAGGAAGAGTAGCCGAGGTGACACCAACTAAAGGTGGTGGAGGACACAGTTCTGCACAGGTGGTGAGTGAGGGAGTGTGCCTGTCATGTCTAACTGCGCCCCTTCATCTTAGTCCAGAGCTTTGAATGTGTTATAGGCAAGTTCTTTACCAACAACTCACATCCAGGCCTGTTTTATTTTTTTAAAAACTTTTTAATAATTTTGCATATGTGAATCATTTGATCTTAAAGCCATTGGTTTGTTGTTTTTAAAAAAGCTGTACCATTTCCTTAAAAAGTTTATAGGAGGTACTGATAAATGGCTCCAGCAGTTAATGTGTTCTTCACTGCTCGTCATAGGACCTGAGTTCAGATCCCAGCACCCACACCATCGGCTCACAGCTGCCTGGAGCTCATGTTCCAGGGACCAACACCTCTGATCTCAGAGAGTCCCTGCACTTGTGCAGAGACCCACTCACTGAAACACATAATTGAAAACAAATATCTGTTTTAAAGAAGTTTTTTAAAATGAGTCAAAACTAAGAAGCTGCCTCCCTGAAGTCAACAGAGCAACTACATTGGTTCCATGTGGATCCTGTTATTATGGGCTGTCTTGTACTATTAAGAACTCTGTTACTGAACAGGTAGCAGTAAAATCTACATTTTAACAAAGGAACGAGAAAGACAGGCAGGACTACAGAAACTTCTTTGTTGCTGAAGTGTCCTTTGTCCCTCTTTCTCCAGATGCCCAGAGCTACCTTCTCCTGCTTGGTCCAAGGCAGGATTGTTTTGTTTCTGTCTGCTTAACCAGTTTCCATGGCTGCTGTGGAAATCCCTCTACATAAGGGTCAGTTTCTTGGTCACAGGCATTATAGCCTGTGTAGTAGCCTCTTGGTTTAGGTGACTGAAATGTTTCAATTCTCTCAATATATCAAGTCTTTTGCAACAACCCTGCTCCTTTAATTTCCAGAATCATTACATACACGGTGTTTATATGTGTTGTATTTTGATAGTGCAGTTCATCTTAGGCACTGGAATAGTCATCTAGGAGTGCAGCTGTTTGGTGTGTGTGTTTATTAAACCATAAAGGGAAATAGGTACATAGTATATATACCTGGTGTGTGTGTGTGGGGGGGTGCTCCAAGGACCTGGTGGGCAAGTCCCTGTAAGTGGTGGCACTTTAGTTAACCAGTAGACAGTGAAACCGTGAGAATGAATGAACTGGAAACTTTGTAGCCAAAATTAGCATCAGAGTCCCAAGCCTAGAGTGGCTGCCAGAGAGATTTGTGGAGGTTTAAAGCTAATCTGTAGTTTCACAATGATTTTCCTTTTGCTAGTAGCACACAGTCAGTAGGCTGGAGGTTTAGCTCACTGGTAGGGTGTACCCAGAATTCATGGAGGCATCCTGGGTTTGAGTCCCACCACTGAGGGTGGGGGGTAAAACCACAAGTAATTGTCTCTCAGAAGCTCAGTAGAAGTGGTTAAGTTAAAGGTGTTTAACTTTATAAGGCAATACTTAAATTGATTCTGGCGATAGCATCATAACTATGGTGGGATGCAGGCCTATACAATGTCTGGGAATGCAATTGGAAATTACAACCTTACAGAGGTTATAGATTTTCCCCCATGATTAAAGCATCCTCACCCACATGTTATCCCTTTCTAGTAGTGTAAAGTTGGGGGTTAGGGTTAATATAAACTATGGATTATTTGTATTAAGCTATTTTGGGTCTATTTTAAATGTGTGCAGAAATTGGTGCTTTTCTAACAGTAAATGGAGAAAGGGTACAACCAATATACAATACTCTTGTTTGAGATTGGACTGTGGACAGTCTTCCTGCCTAAGTCTCACATCTTGGATTACAGGTGTAAGCTACAGGAAGATTCCCCATTACAAACCATAAATAGAAGTCCCATCTGGGCTACCAACAGATGGAACTCTGTATACTTTTCCTTGACTTCTACATTACCATAGTGGGAATAAAAAGTATGATCAAAATATAATTCCTTCCTCCCAAAGTACAAGCTATGGTTGGAGAGGCAGGGCAGAAAGGACTGGAGGCATTCAGGAGAGCTGCCTTGCTTCCCCCTTGGCCTTCAGCTCCTTTCCTTGAGTGCCTGGGACTTGGTGGACTTGGCGGCTGATGGTTTTGACTCTCAATAGGTTTGTGGCTGAGAAACCTGTTAGTGGTCAAGTAGTGGTCCCAAGTCATAAGGAGGTAGAAGTTATTCTCAGTCCTGTAAGTATTAGGGAAGATCATCTGTAAGTGAAGGCAAGTGGGGAGTCTTGTTTTTAAAACTTAAGAACGTAAGGTGTCACCTCCCAGCACGAGTTGTCTCTGTGAGTTGCTTGCCTATTCTGCAGAGTTGTGTCAGGTTTGGAAAACCCCAGCCTGTGTAATCACTGCTGGCTTTCTCAGCCCTTGCACCAACATGAAAAGTTTAACTTGTCCCGTGGTTTGTGATCTAGGTACACACACATTTAACCTTCAAGTTCTAATCTTGTTAATTATCTGGATTTAGACACCCTCTCGCCCTGCTAAGCACTGAAAAATGATGGCAAACTTTTTGCCGAGTATTTGAATAACTGGTGCAAGTAAAGTGTTGTAGAACCCAGTTAGGTGTGTATGCTCACTGAAATCTTTGCAGAAAGGAGTCTTACCTTGTAAAGTCATTACACTGTTGCTTTTTAAATCATACGCAGAACTTTTTCCTTAGACATAGATGCACGTGTCCCAGGTGGGCCTGGAGCTTGACACGTAGCTGGGAATGACCTTGAATTTGATTGTCCTGCCCTCACTTTTGTGTGCACTACTGAGATCTAGTGGTCACAGCAGCAGTGCATGTCATGGAGTGCTTACAGCCTCTGTGCTGAGTTTACTTGTAGTCTGTATCGCTTAAGATCCCTGAGGAGGTTCCACTTACTAATGTCATAGGTTTGAAAATCTGCAACGAGTTTCCTTCCCACAGTCACATGCAGCCACACCCCACAGCCTCAAAGCACATAGCTATCTTGTTTAAGCCAGTGAGATTGCCTAAGGCTGGGAAGCAGGCTCTCCACTTGGAGCCAGTGGGACGCTGAGTACTCGGGCTGCTGCCCTGTGCTTTGCTGGCGCAGTCATTTAGTCCTGTGACACCAGTGCCCACCTGCCCTCTTCTTTTTTGAGACAGGATATATATCTAGTCTTGGTTGTCCCAGAACTCACTCTGTAGACCAGGTTAGCCTCAAACTCAAAGAGCTGCATGCCTTAGCCTCCAGACCGCTGGGATTAAAGGTGTGTGCCACCACACCTGACTGACTCCAATACCATTAGACTTCTAACTGAAAAGGGTCTGGTCAGGAGGACAACTGCTCTGCAACACCCTAGAGGCCAACTTGGACTCTGATTTGTAAATTATCATAAACTACTGCATGGCAGTAATTTATGAGACAGTAACCACACGTCCACCCCAAGAACTCCCCAGCAGAAACATGCCCAAGGGCAGTAGGAGACAGTTCACACCGTCATTTGTAATAGGCAACAGGCAAACTCCTACTGGTATACTGTTCTGCTGTACCAGTACTACCTCTTCAGCAGTAGTGCTGAGTCAGACTACTATCTTTAAACTCAAAAAGTAACCAAGAAGGGGCTAGAGAGATGACTCAGTAGTTAAGAGCACCACCTGCTCTCCCAAAGGTCCTGAGTTCAATTCCCTGCAACCACATGGTGGCTCACAGCCATCTGTAATGAGGTCTGGTGCCCTCTTCTGGCGTGTAGGCAGAGCACTGAGAATACTGTATACATGATAAATGAATAAATCTTTAAAATTAAAAAATAACCAAGAGACGAGTAGTAAGCTGTCGAGTGACTGCTTCAGGGCATTTCTTTCTGATGGGTTAGTAGTGCTCAGGAGGTGGGATCTGAAGCCTTGGGGGATTGTCATTGTATGTGAACAGTACTTGGATCAGGGTTTGCTGCATTTTATGATTTTTTTTTTAATGTATGTCCTAGTTCATTTAAAATAGTGATTGTACCTGTAGACCCATAATTATTTAATTGTGTGTCAGTCCTGGGCATCTAACTCAGATCTTTGTGTTTGTGTTTTATTTTCAAACTGAACCATCCCACCCTCTTAGTGTGGTTCTATTACCAAAGAAAATGAGTTCACTTATCTACATACACACTACAGCCCCTCAGCTTTTTGTTTGTTTTTAAGCAATGCAGGGAAGTTAACAGGAATCTTTGTTAGAGAAAGTTTCTGACTGTAATGGTACCAGCCAGTAATGTTGTCCCTTCTGTTGTGGCCTTTGAAGGAAGCTAATTGTTCAGACAAGAGTTGTACAGTGTGAGAGTGATAAAAACTAACATCAGCTGGATATAAATGCCTTCTCTTTTCCTGAATTGTAAGATTGAACCAACAACAGTGTGAGGTGCCCTCTGTGGCTGATCTTGAAGTCCCATTCTTGCTCCTCTGGGGAAGAGCCTCACTCTTTTCTTTGGTCTTTCAGTACTTTAATCATGGTGTAAGATCAAGACAGAAGTCAATTATCCAAAACACTCATTTTAAAAATCAGTTTTATTGTCATTTTATGGTTTAAAAAAACATACATGGCATGGCTATAAAATAATGAGACAAGTTTTCATGTGTGGCTTAGTCTATTGAGTCTCATTAATATATAGTCATATCCTGTCTCAAGTCGGAAGAAAAATATGCCTTCACTATATGATCATCAGTTTTGTTACTTAAAATTTATTAAGTGCCAACAGAGCACTAGGCACATATATAACACAGAATTGTACAGTCTCTATGTTGTTGACTATTATTTACATAGATTTCTCAAAGATAACATTAAAGCTTGTATTTACAGAACTTTAGACAAAAATAACAATACTGGAAGTCAGCAAGTTTCTGTCTAGCAAGGAGCACCTTTTCATGACTGCGAGGGTTAAGCAGAACCTAGAGTGCACGAGCACTTCAATTCCATTCCCCAAGTCCGTGTTATTCCATTAGAGTCAGATAAAGCTGAAAGAGGGAGATCCTAGGAGGGAAGCTACAAATTGGTTTCATTAGGTCAAATACATTTAGAAAATTCTGCTGAGACCATTGCTTAAAAGCACTAAAGACACATTTATACATTTTAACACAAAGTCTGCAGCTACAGGATGCAATTCAGTGAGGTGACAGGATGACAGTTACGGAAGTCATTTTCCTAACCCTGTCTTTGCTACCGAACATTAACCACCATGGCAATTTCCTGCTTTGAAGACAAGCAAACAGAGATGTTACAAAAAATTGTAGAAAAACTCAAATTTTTAGATAAAAACAGTGAATAGAAAATTCCCCAACTGTCTGCTCTCAGGAACTTGTAAGTCTGGAGATATCTGAGGGATACTTTAAGGTACCTGGACTCGGGGGTCTGCTAGGCAGCCCTAGTCTGTGGAGGGGAAGTCAGATGCCATCATCCTGAGAAATACAAAGTTTTGGTGTCATCACACATTTCTTTCAGATAGAACTGAGTGCACAGACTCGGATGCCCTTAGGGAGAAATTACTTTTTGGTATTAATAAGTGACCAAGAAATTTAAAATTTATGTCCAGACTGAAGCTCATCTCAAAGAATCTGTCCCCAATTCATGTTAAACTGAACCAACAGTCACAGAATGCTAAACATTAAAAGCTTTGTCAGATGCATGACAGTCAGTAAGGCATACTGAACTTTAACTGCACCAGCTGTCTCTCAGTTGCACTCTGGGCTGCTGTTTGTTATATCGTAAACAAGAATTTGGTCTTCTTCCTACATTGACTATGGGTGTCATGTGATAAACCTGTTCTCTACAGTATTAATCACAAAGGATTATAAAGTAGGTAGGTGACCGTTGGACCTTGCATTCAGCTAGGCTAAGGAAACTTAATATTTTAGAATGTCTTAATAAGCATACTCCAGAAATAAAGGACTCAAGAAAATGTTCAGTCTTTTATTTAAAAACTATAAACAGTCACCAAAGTAAATAAAGCCATTCTATAACATAAACTGTCAGGTCTATATTTTATACTGCACATCCTAAGGACACAGCAGAAATGGTGGTTGGGAGGCCCTCCACATTTGGATGCTAATAGAACAGGCAATAGGCAGTTATAAGTGGATACATTTCACGCTTGGGGGGAAAAGACAATTTAAGGAAGTGAGCAGTTTCTGAGCAGGAATGTGGTACAGTATTAAGAATGGAAGAATAATACAATAAAATTCCACACTATATTAAGATAGAAAAAGTAGTGAAGAAAATATCATACCTGCACATAATGCATATATAACACAGGAGAAAACCTGTATAAAATTCCATGTATTTAAACCAATTTACAAATACAAAAAAATTCTGTACAAGCTCTGAGCTTGCACATGACAAATGCTTACAGTGGATACATATTAGGGAAAACCAAAAAAAACAAAAACAAAAACAAAACCCTTCAAATAGTTTTTCTTCTACAAAAATGACATAAGATATATTATTCCATACTCTTTCAGCCAGCAAAATGAGTTCTACAAGGTGTATAATACAAAAAACCCAAGGTGGGAGGGGGGATCCAAGAAAACCAAAAAAAGAAAAGGAGAAAAAAAAAATCACAGTTCCACAAAACTGTTCTGACTTTACAGCATCAGTACCTTTGCAGAAGTATTTACACAAATGTAAAGAACATCATCCACTGCGTAGAATATATCACAATTACTTACAGTTGACAGGAAAGTCTAGAAAACTTTAGAGCCTACCAATAATGCTTCTAGGACACCACAGAATGTATTTCCAGTGGCTGCAGTGGTATGAAGGGTGTTCATTCTATTCACAAATATTTACAAGATCTATTCAGACTGGTAAATTTTTATGATAATAAATAAGTGAAAATATATTGGCTCAAGTAAGAAAACCAAGCTACTGATTCTAAACAAAACACACAATCCACAGCTAGATATTGGTGGCCCCTCTGAAGCTGGGGGATAGGTGTGCTCAAACTTTGTCTTTATTCAAACCAGCTTAAATGGTTTTGTAAATATAAAAATGTGCTCCTTCTTGGATATAGATAAAAATATTAATGCTTCTATTTCATCTGCTCACGTAGGTTTCACACTATTCATGTCTATTCCAATGTGGATGGTACTGGATTCTGATCACAGCAGTCTCCATCAGGATGGCAGAACCAAGACATCCTGCAGATAAGCTGGCTGACAATCCCACAGTAGTTTTTTTTTTCCTTTTTAGATTTTTTCTTTTAAACAGAGGAGAAAGGGATTCGTTCAGAGATCAGAATACGAAGCTTCCTCTCACTCAGCATCATGGGAGGACACAAAATAATTCATTCTATGGTCTCTGCTCCATTAAGACTTGGTGCTTTCTTCAGTAACAGTATGTGAAATGTATCTGACTTTGAGTCCCCGCTGTGTAAGTGGGATAGGATTTACTACAGCATTTCTGAGTCTTTTTCTTGTTCTTTACTCTGAACTGTAAAATTAAGTTCATAAAGGCATTTGGCAAGGGTGGAGGAAGCTTCCATGTTACTAATGGCTAGCACTGATAAGTTGTTTTCATGTCTCTTTAACAATCTAGAAAAACAAAACAAAACACAGATTATCAGTCTCCAGGATCATAGTTTAGATTCCTTATCACAGATTATACAACTAAAATAGAAACATCCTATAGTTCCACATCCGGCCAGTGTTAATACAGCATTGTAGAAAGAGGAGGAACAAGCTAGACATCAGTCAGCACAATTCACTGATGAGTACGTTAACGCCAACTTCTGGCCCCTGGAACTCAATTGACTTTCTAGATAGGCAGGGTTTGTGTACACAAAAGGTTACACAACGTATTTTTGTATATTCATTCAGGATTTTAGAAATTTCACAAATCAGAAAGTTGCAGGGAAGGAACAAAAACATTTATGAACTTGAAATTTTCTGTCACAAAGGTCACAGTATTGATGTGGCTGAGAATATAGAGAGAGTGGGAGTGAGCATCACATGGGAAGACCGCTTTGGGCTGGGAAGGAAAGAGTGAACAGAAGGACAGGAGGCTAAGGCAAGCACACTAACTCAATATGAAAAGGTATGCAATGGTATAATGCTCACTGCACACTTCTTTCAAGTTGGGCTTAAGTGTGAACACTTTCATTTTAAACATCTGGAAAACAAGTTGCACAGCAATGAGAGATTACCCAAGACCTTCACTATTTTCATTAAAGTAATCCTGGGTAAGAGAAACCAGAGAAGGGGCTGGAGAAATGGCCCAATGTTTAAAGAGCCTGCTCTTGCCAAGGAACCATGTTTGGTTCCTAGCACCAATATCAGGTGGCTCAGTTTTCTTTATTTCTGGTGCTATGGGATCTGACACCTGACCTTTGTGGGCAGAGCACACAGGTGGTGGATATACATGAATGTAGCAAAATGCAGAAAATAAAATGAGTACATCTTAGAAAAAGAACAAAATCAGGAGAAAAAAAATGGTGAAAATATCCCTGAAATTATAATGAAAACACTGTAGAGAAAGAAGTAAAGCATGGAAACAGAAAAAAATAATCTAGCTACATTTAATGTGGAAGACTGGAGAAAGCCCGGTGGTGGCACGCGTACACAGAACGTCCAAGGCCCTAGGTTCGCTGCCCATGACTAGGAGTAAAATGTGGACACCAAGGGAACAAAACGGCAAGCATAACTCTATTCCAATATGAACAAAGTGCTGCTGCATGTAACTACAGAAACCAATCTCACAGTTCCTGCTGAGAAACCTCATTGTCTGATACAACTTACATCAAGTCAAAGTCAGGCAAAATACCCTGTAGTATATATTACTAATTAGGACAATGGGGCGGGGTGGAACATGGTCCTGTGGGATGGGTGGTACTCTACTGTTGTTTCTGTGTGTTACCACTTTCCATTAATTCAACATAATTCAGATTTGTGGACTCTATGCATGACTTATTTCAAATTTTTATTTACCAAATTTTCAAATCAACTAAAAATTATCTGATTTT